>NC_064631.1:282593188-282896391 GCF_023864275.1 Schistocerca cancellata | reverse complement strand
CAACACCTGCACAGATATCATGGGCAGGGGATGTAAACTTTTTAACTAGCATATAATTTATGAAAATATCTTTCCTCTCAATTTAGGATGGATATTTTTATTTAAAATTATTTTTTCACAACATATCAACAGCAGGTATCTTTCACACTTTCCCAACCTACACCTCTAGGACAATTCCATGTGTTTTTATATGTGCCTGCTCATATTTTTGCTATTGCCTCTTGACATTAAGTAATGGCCAGAAATTCTGTTTCATAATTTAGTTTTCTGGGAGGAATTTTCCTTTTTATGCATACAAACAACACACACTAATATTAGCACAGTTCATACAGATTTTTGTGCACTAAAAATGGTCAAGGTTACAAACTGCTTGATATTCACAATAAATACATGTGCAAATTATGAAACTTGAGGAAACTGCTTATCCACAAAGTTATTCTTCTTGAATAACAACCTACCTTTAGGTCTACGTGGTATTCTGCCCTTTGTCTTGATAGAGATAACAGGAGGGTCTAAAATTGCTTCATCGAATGACTGTAATCGATCGAAATTGTAAATATATTTCTTTGACCCTGATTTCCAGGTAAAATTCACATAGCCAACCTACAATGGACAAAACCATAAACATGAGTACCATACAGAATAACACAGAAAAATGAATTTAAGTGTGTACCCAATGGTTGACTTGAGTGATTTGTTTGCTGATGACCATTGTGGGGTTTAACACCGTGAAAATACAATAACTAAGTTATCAACATTCTTACAAATATGTGAAGGGAGAAATGGTAGGATTGCAGGTGAGAGCTGAGGGGGCATGGGCAGGGGAGGGGAGGGGAGGGGAGAGGGGCAAGGGAGGGGAGAGGGGCACTGGGGTCTTCTCCTCTCCCCCCCCCCCCCCCCAAACTCCTGCCATACAAATAATCATTCTTGAAGCTTAAAGTGTCATCTCTCAGTTGTTGGAAAGATAAATTGAAAAAAAATCAGCAAGGAAGAAGTTAACTGTTTTTCAGTCCATTACAGCAGTGTACAAAGTAATATATTTGGCTGGCAAGATTTAGCATGGAGTCTATAGGTATACCAAAACATGATGATATGGTGTGGAAGAAACTTGCTGAAAGTGTCCCAAAAATGGCAAATGTCACACATTCGATAAGGAAAGTTAGGGTAACCATCTTCTGTGACTGTCAGAGGATTTTGCTCGTTCACTATCTGCTTCATAATAGTGCAATGAATGGAGACAGGTACTGTAATGTCTTGAGGAATCTGTGAGCTGCCCTCAATGTTCTCTCATCCTCCATGTTCACCAGACCTTTCCTTGTGATTTCCACAATTTCCCCCAACTAAAAGACCATTTTTTTATTTTTTATTTTGCATGTCTAGTTCCATATGACCACACTGAGGAGTAAATATCCAAGGTCACGGAACATATGAGTAAATTAAATTACAACATAAAAGTAATAACAGATAAAATAAAATGTTTATGAACCCAAAAAAAAGACAAGCCATGAGTTTATGTAAGCACAATCAATACTATAACATAGGAATGAGCTTAATATTTCAAGCAAATCCTTTACAGAATAGAAGGAGTGACTCATGAGGAAACTCTTCAGTTTCGATTTGAAAGTGTGTGGATTACTGCTACGATTTTAGAATTCTCGTGGCTTTTTATTAAAAATGGCTGCAGCAGTATACTGCACTCCTTTCTGCAGAAGACTGAAGGAAGTGCGATCCAAATGCAGACTGGATTTCTGCCTAATATTAACTGACTGAAAGCTGCTAATTCTTGGGAATAAGATAACATTGTTAACAAGAAATGACAGTAAAGAATATATATATATTTATAGGCCAATGTCAGAATATCCCGACTAATGAACAAGGGCTGACAAAAGGGGTGTGAACTTGCACCACTTATTGCCCGAACTGTCCATTTCTGAGTCAAAAGTAACCTTTTAGAATGGGATGAGTTACCCCAAAATATAATACCATATATCCATAAGCGAATGAAAATAAGCAAAGTACACTACTTTTTGTAATGTACTATCACTTGCTTCCGATGCCATTCAAATTGTAAAAAGTGGCAGCATTAAGTCTTTGAACAAGATCCTGAATGTGGGCTTTCCACAACAGTTTACTATCTATCTGAACACGTATAAATTTGAACTAACACCTATAAATTTGAAATGTTCAGTTTCACTAATCATATGCCCATTCTGTGGAATTAAAATGTTGGGTTTTGTTGTGAATTGTGTGTTAGAAAATGTAAAAATTGGCTCTTACTGGGATTAGCTTTACTACATGGTTTGTATTCATATATAACATTTGTTTGAGTACAAAAATCTTTTAGTGTTGAAATTTGTGCATCATGGTCTGAAAGGGCATCTTGGAGCTACGCATGCCAACAGCGATGATGTTACAACAGTGAATGGCTTATTACGAGCACAGGACCTGGCCCGGTACAACACTGGTTTGGAAAAACTTATGTCACATTACAAAAAATGCTTGGAAAAACATGACAACCATGTAGAAAAGTAACAGAAGCATTATGCAATGTCAATATAATTATTTCAACATACTAAGCTGTATGTAGGTTTTTTTAATTTATTTTTTTATTTTTAAATAGGGAGACTTACTGTTTTTCAGAAATCTTAACCCATGACTTTTTTTAAAATAATCATCCTCCTTGCTTTTTCAATAAAATCTAAAATGAAGGCCAGTATCTTGATTATTGGAAGGTGGTGTTAAATCTTTAACTTATCAAACCAGGCACGAATTGGACCCATCAAAATATTTATGGGTTATTGCCCTTACTAGCTCTGTAGGAAAGTCAATAAGAGATGTCATCAACGTCTGTGCAATTTGCACTCTCTGGAATCAACAAACTTACTGAGTTACTATCAATGAGCAATGGAACATATCATTCTATTTACAGCAACCTAATGCCATGAAAAAAAAAGTAAAAGGACAAGCAGCAACTAATATCTGTTTCAGCATTTTAAAGTTATGTGATATAACTTATATAACTTGACTGGATATTCCTTGAGCATCTCTCCTGTTTTCCTCAGCCAGTGTACACCAAATACTATTCTAGAACGGCGAAAATTAAAATATATGGTTTCCTGTTGAGAATCAAAATTTTGCTCCGGAAGGAATGAAAGATGTGATCTGTTTTCTACTCATGGAAGTAAAGTTCATGCTGGACAGCAGAAACATTTTTAAATTAAGACTGACTTTGCTTCTCAATGATGAGTCATGCAGCACAACTGGTGCATGATAGCTATGCCAACCGTCACAAATGTAACAGGATACAGGGGAGGAGTGGTGCCACCACATAGCTTTTACCTGGAGTCGTATGTGCTTCCTTGACAACTCTGTGCAGCTGTTGCAGCAGTGGCACATTCCAAATTATAGCATTTATAGTGAATACAGTCTATTTTTCTTACTAACTCTTTAATACATAATCTCACTGTTAAGTTTTCTTGGCAGTGGAAATAACCTACAGTAACCAACCAAAAGCATGTGAAACGAGCAGTAACTGGAAGTACTACTTACACAATCAATGTTCTACATCTACAATCTGCAAACCCCTGTGACGTGCATGGCAGAGGGTACATCACACTGTGCCAGTTATTAGGGTTTCTTCCCATTCAATTTACTTATGGAGCTAGGAAAGAATCATTGTTTAAATTCCTGTGTGTGTGTGTGTGTGTGTGTGTGTGTGTGTGTGTGTGTGTGTGTGTGTGTGTGTGTGTGTGTGCTATAATTAATCTAATCTTGTCCTCATGATCCCTAAGTGAGCAGCACATGGGGATTGTAGTATTTTCCTAGAGTCATCATTTAAAGCCAGTTCTTGAAACTTGTAAGGTATTCTCAGGGTAGTTTACGTCTCTCTTCAAGAGCCTGCCAATTCAATTTCTTCTCCATCTCTGTGACACTATTCCACAGGCCACACAAATCTGTGACCATTCATGTTGCTCAGCTATGTATACATTCAATACCCCCAGTTAGTCCTGTCTGGTACAGGATCCACAAGCTTAAGCAATATTCCAACATCAGTTGTACGAATTATTTGTAAGCAATCTTCTTTGTAGAATGATTGTATTTCCCTAATTCTACCAATAAACTGAAGTCTGCATCTACTTCACCTACAACTGAGCATATGTGATAGTTCCATTTCATATCCCTACAAAGACTTGCATCCAGGTATTTGTACGAATTGGGCTATTCCAACTGCAACTCATTAATATTATAGCCATAGGAAACTACATTTTTATTTTTATTTTATGAACTGCATAGTTTTACATTTCCGAACATTAAAAGGAAGTTGCCAATCTTTGTACCACTTTGAAATCTTATCAAGATCTGAGTGAATATTAGAGCAGCTTCTTTCATACAATTATGGATTACAGATGCGTGTAGCCTCAGAGCTGTCTATGAATTCAAACTCTGTATGCTTAGTTACAAGAAATAATAGTAGAATACTACATATTCTAAATGTCTATTGCGTAAAACATACCTCAGATGGGATAATTGGAAGATATTTCTCAAAGTTTGGATCCAATATGTATGGGAGTACCCTACCATTAGCTATTGCATAAATTTCCATCGAGAACCCTGCAAAAATGATGAAAATGCTAATTTTTGCGGCAATTTTTCACTAGTATTGTTATTTCATTGGTAATAAATATTTTAATGAGATTTCTGTCTTAACACATATATTTCATTTAACTGAATTTTGCAAGATGGGTAAATAAATGGAATAGGCCTTGTACTATAAAGGCAAAGCATTATATCAAAAATAAACTTTTCCACTTACCACTAAACATTTTTACTTGCTGTTCGTCAATCCACAATGAAAGGTCATTGTTATTGTCATTGCCGCGTGGTATACAGGTGACAAAAGAAATTAGGAAGGCAATGACAGTTATCTGCATTTTGAATCACCCTTTCTAGACATGAGAAACTGCGTCTATAGAAAAGAAAGACAAGCGTAAATGTCATCGCAACTAGTAATATCGGAAATCACAGCACGGGACGGCAAATAAACACAAAAGGGGTACAGTGAAAGTTGCACTTTATAACACATGATGAAATAATGACAGAAATTCCTTCCACAAACATTTAATTACTGTGTGAGCACAATACGATCCGTCGTAACACCATCCGATACAAGCGGACTGCAACGGTGCATTGCTAAGGCGCGGTTTTTAAAGAATCCGTATCTACGACTTCTGTTAATTCAACACTGACTGGTTTTTATTCATCTGCAGCTTCATTTGCATGACACGAGAAAGCTATGTTACTGAATATCACAAATACAAAATCCTCCTACCAGCTTTGTTGCGAATTATATAACGTGGCTTTCACCAAAAGAAACAACCAAAAAACAAAGCTTGCAGCTGAGAGCCAGGGTTATCGACAGCGCAATGCATTAATCGCACCAAAACATGGTACTTCACCCTGCATCTCTGCTCGCGTGCGTCCAATCTATTGTCACCGGTAACCCAGCCGGCTACACGAAAACAAAGGTCACGTGACCCTCACACCTGTTGCACCGGGCAGAACAGGAGATTTGCGGTCAGTTCACTCAGTTGATACTGATACAACTGATAAAGAGATGGTGACTTCAGTGAACAGGATGCTGCACATTATAATTATAACGGATAATAATTTCTGGTCCTTCCCTGAACGCATTGCTTTACAATAACGACATACTGTCACTGGAGAGGAGAAACATTTCGGATTAAAGCCGTGGTGCATTATAGCACAAAAAATGAATGATTCTGTAAAAAATGTCGGAAAGACACCTCAGGTTTGTTGCATGATGACTCTCAGTACTCAAGATCAGTCACAAAGACGACGTATATCGGTACCACATGTACTTATCCACCTATCAAGTCGATTGTAAAGGAAGTAAAACAACTAATATTGTGAAAATAGAATGCTGGAGCTGGTAATAATTCCAACAATACCACCAGATACCGGTAATTTTTATTCAAAACGCATTGGTGACCTACGAATGGAGTCACTGCTGTCTTTTTGAGTGAAATATCAACATCTTTAGAGAATCATTTTAATGTTACTGTACATTTCAAATTAGTATAGTCTTTGAGTTCCTAATCATGACATTACAGTGCATAAATTAATAATAATGAAAGTACTGACTTGGCCATCACTATAGGTGTCTACTAATGCAAAGATAAATAAAAGCACAAAAACATACTGTATTACCAGTTTGCACAGTAATGTATCATAGCGTAAGGCATGGAGCCTGTCAGAGGACAGTTCTCAGTTCTGCCCTCTTACTTCTCCATGGAAACAACTAAGCAGGAAAAGCATACATTTTGCAGATAACAGAAGTAATTATAAAACAGTCCCACAGTAATTAGAAGACAGCAGCAGCCAGTTTTCACACTGATCAAAAACTGTGCCCTGTAACACCAGCTTTATACATTGCAGGAAAAAGTGTTTTAACTGCATGACATATTTTGTTTATGTGTTCACGTTTAGGAAGAACTAGAGTGGGAGATGTGCCTGCAAAGTTAATTAAAAAATTCAATATGCAGTTCAAATTCTCACACAAAAACACAAGCTGCTCATTTGTGGTAGCAATGTGCCATAGCAGTATCAAGTCATTATTCATGTATGACATTATTATTTGGATAAACTCCTAAAAAGTAAAAGAAAAAAAATGGATTGAAGAAAAAATTATCATAATGCTAAAACAAGAAACTAAAAGAATTCAAAGCCAGTTTAAAAATCTGACAATGCCTTCCAGTTTTGTTTGTATAGCTATGGAATACTGATCTTTACCAAAGGAGCAAACCCATACTGAGATAAAACTGTGCCCTTGGCAGAACTGACAAAGGTCCCTCCACCCCACCCTCCAAAGAAAAACTACCTTTCTGTGGTTTTTTTATGCACACATCAAAAAAAGTTTTACATCACCCCGGTTCCCTGAACTCCCAAAGACATATGTTGTGTGTGGATAATGTATCACAGAGACAGTCCCTTTGACTGTTCAGAGATGTCACTAAACCCACCCAAAGATGTAAACAACCAAGCATGAACAGTGTCTATTAGACGGAGGGGGTCTGACAGCCTATCAGTTCCAGTCATTCCACAAGGAAGGAGGTACACGGCTCATGTTGTCTGTAGTTCAGCCATGCCTAAACGGTCAATACCGCAGTAGTTTGATCGCATCCGCATTGTTACTTTGTGCCAGGAAGGGCTCTCAACAAGGAAAGTGTCCAGGTGTCTCGGAGTGAACCAAAGTGATGTTGTTCAGATATGGAGGAAATACAGAGAGACAGGAACTGTCAATGACATGACTCACTCAGGCTGCCCAAGGGCTACTACTCCAGTATATGATCGCTACCTATGGATTATGGCTTGGAGGAACACTGACAGCAATGCCATCATGTTGAATAATGCTTTTCGTGCAGCCACAGAACATCGTGTTATGACTCAAACTGTGCACAATAGGCTGCATGATGCGCAACTTCCCTCCCAACGTCCATGGCTAGATCCATCTTTGCAACCACGACACCATGCAGCACGGTACAGATGTGCCAAACAACATGCCAATGAGTGTCGCATATGCCTTCAACTAGACAGACGTCAGATACGTGTTTGGAGGCAACCCAGTAAGGCTGAACTCCTTAGACACACTGTCCTGCGAGTGAGGCAAGGTGAGGGTTCCCTGCTGTTTTGGGGTTGCAGTATGTGTGGCCGATGTACACCACTGGTAGTCATAGAAGTTGCTGTAATGGCTGTACGATATGTGAATGCCATCCTCCAACCAATAGTGCAAACATATCGGCAGCATATTGGCGAGACATTCGTCTTTACGGACGATGATTTGTGCCCCCATCATGCACGTTTGGTGAATGACTTCCTTCAGGATAATGAAATCGCTCGACTAGAGTGGCCAGCATGTTCTCCAGACATGAACCCTATCGAACATGTATCAATGCAAGATGATGTGCTACTGGACATTAGAGGTACTGGTGTGTAGATCAATCTGGACCACTATCTCTGAAGGTCTCGCTGTAGTGTGTTACAACATGCAATGGGTGGTTTTCATGAGCAATAAAAATGGCGGAAATGATGTTTATGTTGATCTCTATTCCAATCTGCTGTACATGTTCTGGAACTCCTGGAACTGAGGTGATGCAATACTTTTTTGATGTGTGTACATAGATTTAGGACATTTTGTAATTTGTAAGGTGGGTTTAATAAAAATGAAGCACTGAAAAGTATTACTTAAATGAACCATATTGGTGAAATGATAAAGACCTGATAGCCATATGGCAGGTACAATCACAAAGGAGTATCTGTGAAGAAGCCAGACTAACTCATGGTTTCCATAGAGGCAGAAGAATCAGCAATGATCAACATCATGAGGGTGCAGGAGGCAACGGAAACCACTGAATTAGGACATGTGGCCTATAATTGAAAAAGCGTCATGATGATCTATCCATTGGTAAAAGATTCCGGACCAGTCCCCCATTTGGATATCTGGGAGAGGCTGGCAATGGCGAAGTGACCACGAGAAAAAGATTGTATAACCAATGAAAAGATAACATTCTATGAGTTGGGGTGTGCAAGACAGAAGTTTGAACATCCAGAAAATCTGAAAATGGAAATGCTAAGGCTTATTCTAGATATAGTGGGGTCAGTGAAGTGACATGAAAAGAAGGTAAGAGTTTCTGATCAGATGAGTAAAGGGTAATATCAACAGCAGCAGAAAATAGTACAATGGGAGTAGGATTCATTATGAACAGGACAGTAGGGCTGAGAGTGAGTTACTGTGAACAGTTCAGTGATAGGGTTTCGCTCATCAGAATCGACAGGAAACCAACACCGACAGTGACAACTCAGTTATACATGTCACCATTGCAAGCTGAAGATGAAGAGATACAGAAAGTACATGAGGATATACCCACATTGAATGGATATACCCATATTAAATGGGTAACTCAGTACATAAAGGGAGATGAAAGTTTAATAGTCAGGTGGAATTGGAAAGCGGTTGTAGGGGAAGGAGCAAAAGAAAGAGTTATGGGAGAACATGAGCTTGGTACTAGGAATGAGAGAAGAGAAAGAGACTAATTGAGTTCTGCAATAAATTTCAGCTAGTAATAGTGAATAGTGAACAGATTCAAGAATAACAAGAGGAGGTGGTATACTTGGAAAAGGCCAGGAGATATGGGAAGATTCCAGTAAGATTACATCATGGTCAGGCAGAGATTCCGAAGTAAGATAATGGATTGTAAGGCATACCCAGGGGCAGATATAGGCTCAGATTACAATTTAGTAGGGATGAAGAGTAGGCTGAAGCTTAAGAGACTAATTAGGAAAAGCTAATATGTGAAGAAGTTGTGATATTCGCTATTTTTGACTTCATTAAAACAGCAAATACGAGTAGTTAATACTTTCAGCCAGAAGACAAATACTTGTTTATAAATAATGATTAATGTATAATGAGGCGTCGCATGGCGACGGTGGAATCTTCTAAATAATGTAAAATTTTCTATGTGCTTGTGTTAATAAATGTTCTGTCGTTTCATGTACACATCGTCTCTCTGTGAGAATAACGGATAATATGCTGGTCAATATCGCAGTTTAATTACCGAGAGAAAAGAAAAGAAAAGAAAAGAGACGTGAATTTGCTGAGACAACATAGCGGTAATCAAGCCATCAAAAAGTAAGTCAGAATTTTGCATACGCAGTGTAGTGCTTCAGTAGCAACGTTGCTTTTCCAAGTCGATCCACATCCTTTCTATCTCCTTCCCGCTATAGAAAATCTGCTTTATTTTATCTTTCAAAGTAAAATTCTTCGTAGTCTGATAATAGAAATTATTTCTCCCCATTGTTAGTATAGCTGTATTGCATTTTCAACGTGGTGGATAGTGTGCGCAATTTGCAGTGAAGAGCATCTTCGTTCATTTGTCTGAAACGGTTAGGTTCCATCTTGTCTTCTCGCCAGATAGAATTTCATTTGTTGCTCACGCGAGAGCGGTGCTCTTAGCGGACTCACCACGTCACTGACAAATGACGAAAGCCTTGCGTAGCACCTGATTTACTGACGAAAATGGCAGATTGTAAACAGAGACAGGTGACAACAGGAGACGGGAGTGAAGACGTTAATAGTATTCCATACCCTTTACGATCGCGAACGGTAGGTTCCCGAGTGGAAACTGAACTAACCATGTCTGTAACAGGGGAAAGTGACCCTAAAGTCCAAACTCTTCCCGCTGCAGCTACAAATGACCTCGGTGCGTTAATGGAAATGCTGAAACAACAGTTTGACGCAGTAAATAAGACTATAAAAACACAAAATGAGACTGTTAACGCCCGATTAGATGCTGTAAGCGTATCATTAAAAACACAGCTAGGCACAATCAAAACAGATCTGCATAAAGAAATTACGGCTGAATTAAATACACATTTGGGTGAGGTGCAAACTAAGATCAGTGATCAAATTCAGAAAATGCAGAAACAGGTGAAAAGTGAAATAGCTGAAGTATCTGGAACATTAAACACAAAAATTCAGGCAGCTACCAAAGAAATAAACTCAGTTAGAAATGCAGTATCTGACATTGAAGGTGTAGTGGAGGATCTGTCGAGGCAGATCGACTCAATCAATATTGAAGAACAGGTTAAGAGCACCGTGAAAGCACACGCAGAGGCATTGTCGGAACACTACGGTGAATGGATAAAGGGTAAAGATATTTTTATCGAAAAGAAGGTCAGGGAGGAGCTTAGGGAGACTGTCAAGGATGTAACATGAAATCTTAGCTGCTCCTGGTAAGTCGGGAGACACAGTGGTTTCTGAATTGGGACAGATTCGGAGGACACTCACACGGGATCTTCCCGAGTGGAAGCAGCAAGTAGTGGACGAAGTCAGAATGCTGAGAAACTGGGTAGAAAATCCGCACACACATACGCAAACTATAGGGAACAACTCTTTAGACGGTGACGAATGTCAGTCAACTCCTTATCGTTCACCGCCTGATTACATGCAAAACAACAGTCCTGTTGAGTCCCGAGTAGGGAAACTAAATGATCCGCCCACAATTGTGAGTTTAATGCAAGAGGAAAGTGTGATTGAGCATCGCACTTTTCCTGTTTTTCATCCGCAGAAGCGAGAAATATACCCCATCGTGTTCCTAAAGAATTTTTCCGGGATATTTCCCAGGAGCTGGACAGACAGACAGCGTATTCAGTTCGTCACTGGCTTTATTTCTGGTGATGCAGCATTATGGGGAACGGAAATGGTAGACACGTGTAGGAATTATGAAGAGTTTGAGAAAATGTTCTTGGCAAAATTTTGGAGTAATGGGGTACAGCAAAGATTAAGGAAGGAGGTGTATGGTGCGGAAATTTTCAATGAGAAGCATGGAAGTCTCCGGCGATACTTCGAGAAGTATCTAGCAAAAATTAAATTCTGGGATTCTCCGATTTCTTCCAAGGACGTAATTATGATTCTCAAAAGCAAACTCCCTGTGTCTATTAGAGAGAAACTAGTAAATGTGTCCGAAGAAGACACGGATGTATTCCTTTCTGTGCTGGATTCCTTAGGTTTAATTAGCGAGGATGTGCGCTCCAAGGTTGGCAGCGACAAATTCTTCCCTGGCAGCCAGCAGAATGCATCGCACGCGGACAACAATGCGCCGAAGGAGAGAGCGAGCTACTGCGACCGCTTTTACCAACCTGCCAGCGGTTATCAAAACGCAAACGGCAATAACTTTAAACGGAAGCAGAAAACCAATTACAGTAATCAGCAGAGATACCACCCAATTTACAACCACCAGGTACAACATCAGTACGGAAACCCACCCTTTAATTCTGCGCCTGAGCAGTATGGAAATTCTCCACAAACGATTGGTAATTTTTCAAATGGGCCAGTGTACAATCAAAGTTATAGGTCGAAAAATAGCAAGTGGCATGGGAAAGGCGGAGGCCACCCAGCACAACATTAGAACAACTTTTCACAGGACAGAGGACCGCGGAACAATTTTCAAATGGCACCAAATGCGAACTTTCCTTCACAAGGAAATGGTTTTGCCGGCAACCAAAAGATCGGGCGACATCAGCCGTCTCAAGTATTCTATTCACAAGTGAATGCACCCAGTGGATTTTACCCCTTTACACCGGCATTTGTACCACATAACCAGCACCAATATGAAACGGAACAAACACTTAAGGCCATGAATGACAAACAGGTTAAACATCCTGCGGAAAATTAGAGGCAGCGCCTTTCAGCCTCCTAGAGGTCGCTGCCGGTTCCAGTGGGGGTACTAACGAATACTCTGATTCTGAGTATGTTAATGCGATACGGTACGACCATGAGACCGACTTACGAGATGACCTTGCACCTGACCTAGAAGCTCAAGACATTAATGACATTTATGATGAACAGGTCCAGGCTTCGATTAAGATTTCTATTGCCAACATTCCTGTCACAGCCATTGTTGATACAGGAGCAAACATCAATGTGATGTCATGTCTTTTCAGACAGGTGTCTTCTGTTTCAAAAGTTTTATCATTGCCGATTCAGGGTTGCTCCATATCGGGAGCGATTGGTCCATTGAAACAGAGAGTTAGTTTACAGACACAGCCTCAACTGCAGATAGAATCTGTTTTGGTTTCCTACCTCTTGCGTACTGGAAATTTCCTTGTGTGAACTGTTAATGGCCGGCCGAAGTGGCCGTGCGGTTAAAGGCGCTGCAGTCTGGAACCGCAAGACCGCTACGGTCGCACGTTCGAATCCTGCCTCGGGCATGGATGTTTGTGATGTCCTTAGGTTAGTTAGGTTTAACTAGTTCTAAGTTCTAGGGGACTAATGACCTCAGCAGTTGAGTCCCATAGTGCTCAGAGCCATTTTTTTGAACTGTTAATGATAAGTATTGTGTTGAAGAGCGCACTGACTACTTGGTAACGGCTACTACATGTAAGCTTTAAGTATTAAATGCTATGTATGGAAAAATTGTTTATAGTGATGGATATGAACTGATATTTCTTCAACAAGCTGAAGCAGGAAATTAAGGTTGCAGAAAGAATTTCAATTTAGCTTTAAGTTAGTATAAAAAAAAAATGTGCTTGCGAGGTGATTGCCCGGAGCTATATAAATATGTAAAGGTGAGAAATGGAGGAGGATGCGTAAATAAGCACTTTTCTCAAGGTACAAGAAGATTTATAGATTTATATTTAGTAATGTAAGTACTTGAAATTCTGTTGTAAAAGCCCAAATTACCTGCTTAAAAAAAGAGGTACATGTTCAAACAGTCCAGACAGTGGACAGGAGTAGAAGAAATAGCTTAAAGTTCAGTTAAAGCGTGCTGTTAAATGGAAAAACAAGTGGTAACCCACATGTGTTCACGCAAGGACACAATAAGCTGTAGTAAACTAAGTTAGGTGAAATACAGTACAAATAGAGGCAAACCATGAAGCATCAATAATGTAGCGTAAGTACTCCACGAGGCCACTAATTGCTATGAAAGTAAACTATTTCCCTGTGATCTGAGCCCAATGTAAAGAGTATATGAGGAATGTTAGCTGACGAATTGATCTCAGTAGAATCGAGGTACTAAATAACCACACAGCAAGCCCCCTGTATCATAAATAAGTCCAAGTAAAGATCTTCAGAAGATTTCCAGTGTAATCTAGCGACCATTCAATACCCTAATTGAAGGCTAATCTAAAGAACAAGCAATGCAGTGATATTTAAACTTAATATTGACTATAACCAGAGTAAGACGTAGAAGTAGCAAAGCATGCTGTAATGAAAGAGGTTGAAATTTATATATGTGCCTATGTTTATTATGATAATTTTATTTACATGCAGATTTTATTGCAAATTCCTTGTGCCCGTTCCTTTTGATCCTGGTTCATTAACCCAGACCAAGGGTCGACTTGTAAAAGGCACGTGTGCTTCGAAGCAAAGCAGTGCTTATGAGAAATGAGACACGTAGCGTGATGAACTTCGCTAGCTTTGGTAATGTTTGTTATGGAGCGGTTGCGTAAACCCAGTGAACTGTCGGTAATTCCATTCATGCGAAAAATAGTAGACACGCGTTACCCTATTTTTTTTAACAGAGAACGATTGCTGAGTACATGAAGCGAAGAGGGAGACCTATTGTTATCCAGTCTGCCCTCAAATATAAAAAAAATTTGGCAAGCACAAAGGAAAGCACAAAAAGAAAAAAAAAAAAGATTCAGCGTTAAATGTGTACTCGTTAAGTAGTAGATATGCTGCGTGGCGGTAGAAAATGATCTTGGGTGCACTAAAGAATAAATGCAACGAGTGTTGCGAAACCTGTAGTTTTCATAATGAGGAGATGAGCACTTAAAAGAAAGTTTGAAAGAATATTTTTAGGTTCACTAGTGAAAGTAAACCTTGAGATATAAGGAGTCCATTCATAAAGCAGTTGTTCACTGGACTTAACAAAAGGAGTGACCATTAATTGTAAATATTAGCTCGTAAGTGATCTTTTGTAAATAGTAGAATATAAGTCTTTCTATACCAGTGGAGGAAACCTGCAAAATTGATTGTTTTGTAAATGAACTCTATCGGCGAAGGCACTAAGCACGAATGCTGTGTGAAGATGCACACTAAAGTGCGACGTGCATAATAAAAATAACTGTTCACTGTATACTAGTGGTAGTGTTGTACTGCAAGTGTAAAAAGAAGTCAAGGCTACGACAACAGGTGCAACGCCAAGTTCAGTGTTGTTCTAAGTGCAGCGACAGCTAAAACATTCGTCGTCACTTGCCTGTGAGCCTCATGGGAGGCAGTTGACAGGGAAGTATGGAGGCAGCTTCAGTGTCCGGCTCCTCCGATGGAAAACGCGCGCGAGGTGTGTGTATCGATGCACTCGCGTGTTACTAAGTTAAAAAAAAAAAAAAAAAAAGAGATCGACGACCGGCAGCTCTACGTGTGGGTGACGAAACAATCCAAACTTTAAACTGCTAACCGCCATGACTTCAATCGTACATTCTGGAGGAAAGACATTTGCACACTTGTGTGACTACATTTTCATACGTAAATTAAGCAATTTTCTTGAGTTGAAGTTAAGATGAGTGAGAAGTAGATTGTTAGATTACTCAGGCCTTAAAGCCATTAATACCAGCACTCCTGAACACTGCTTAAAATGAATTATAATCCTGTCTCTTGATGGACAAAGAAAATGAATGTGCACTATAGGAAGACCCTAAACTCCAGACCAGTCCCGATCCTTAACAAATGTATCCAATAGGTTGTAAGTTATACTAATAATTTTCCACTTCTTCTGTTTCATATTGTAAATAAAAACCCGGGAAGCCACTTGAATTCCTGGCACCACAGTGGAAAGGACAGATGTACTGCATGATGAACGCCGTAGACAGCTAGCACAGAAAGTGAAAGCATCACGAAGTGTAGTGCTACGTTATTAAACTGTAATTGAACCACAATGAGTCAACAGATGCTCGAACATTGTCCACTCTAGTTTAGTAAAATAAGCACTCACTGTACTCATGTATTATTTGTTAAGCTCAAGAGAAAATAATTTCTGAATTCTATCCCCTGAAGTGCGAAATGCACGTTCACTTATTGTTATAAGCAAATATGGACCAAACTTAAATATGCACATAAATGTTAATCTTGGTATTATGGAATGAAGTGACTGATGAACAAAGAATGAAAAACTTTATTTTGAAAAATGATAAATATCTGATATATGTTTATAAATGTAATTTCAATTTATGTACATAGTACGCCAGTAACATTATGTAAATGTCACACCAAAAATCACGAATATCTCATGAGGACATGAGGATCGAGGTAATCCTTCGCATTCCCTCTCTCCTCCTGGGAGGCAATGTGATATTCGCTATTTTTGACTTCATTAAAACAGCAAATACGAGTAGTTAATACTTTCAGCCAGAAGGCAAATACTTGTTTATAAATAATGATTAATGTATAATGAGGCGTCGCATGGCGACGGTGGAATCTTCTAAATAATGTAATTCGTCGTCTTTGGGCGGCAATATAAACAGAAAAATACGGATGGATATGCGATCCTTCACTATTTTGTTCGCTGGAGAACAAATGAAGCCTTGAGCGCTAAAAAGTCTTGTACTGTTTTTCTCGAGTAAGACGGACGCAGATTTGTGGCGGTCTGATCTAATTATTTTTACTAAATAAATAAAAACGTGTTCCGTCTAAGTTTGAGTGAAGTGTAAGAAGAACTGTTAAAACTTATCGTGACGACGCACGGGTGACTCAAAAGGACAATGGCTATATAAAAGAGCGCTCAATGGAAATGACACGGACATAAAAATCTACCGTCATTGTAGTATTAAGCTTAAGGTACGATATATGTTTTAGTTATAATAAATATTTGTTCTGGGAATACTGAATCATTTAGCAGTGCTCATTTCTATTATCTCCTCAGTATCATTTTCATTTTAATTATGCATTTTGCTAATATTACAGACACCAAGATCAGCAGTCCAATGTGCGTGTTACATAGATAAAAAGAAAACTGTTTTATCGTCTTCTTGCATCAGCTTTAATATTGAATTTCCCTTTTGTGTGATGTTACAGTTGTTTTTGCGCCCTAAAGAACTTTCTGGTCCCTTAGGAAATTGTTTTGTCATAACAATAACTTCACAACCGGGTATGATCGTATCTACGATCATGAAGTAATTAGAAAGACGATAACGCGACTTCTTAATCAATAGCATGCTAGTTGTGACTGCCTCAAGCCACGCGAAACTGCAAGTAAAAACTATTCACATCTCATAATGCAATATTTTATGACAATGGTCAATCCATGATTCTTACGCCAATTGTGATTGATAAAACAGTTAGTTAAATCTCAATTTCCAACTTTCCATTGAATAACAACATCACTTTTATTTTGTAACATCACAAAGTGAGATAGGGAAGTACTAAAGAATAAAGAGATACCCTTCAAGTTCTCTGAAACTATAGATACTGTCGTAAGGAATAGCTCAGTAAACTGTCCAGTTGAAGAGGAATGGACATATGTAAAAGGGGCAGTCACAGAAGTTGGAAGAAAAACAGAGGTAAAAGGAAGGTAACTGCAAAGAAACAATGGGTAACAGAAGAAAGACTCCAGCTGATCGATGAAAGATGGAAGCACAAAAATGGTCAGGGTAATTCAGTAATACAGAAACGGAAGTCGCTTAGGAATGGAATAAATAGGAATGCAAGGAAGCTAAGGCAAAATGGCCACAGGAAAAAATGTGAAGAAATGGAAGAAGAAATTGTTGTCGGAAGGACTGACTCAACTTACAGAAAAGTCAAAACAGCCTTAGGTGAAATCATAAGCAAGGGTAGAAGCATTAAGAATACAATGGGAATTCCATTATTAAATGCAGAGGAAAGAATGGACTGGTAGAACGACATCGAAGGTCTCCAAGGGGGAAGACTTGTCTGATGAAGAGACAGAAGAAGAAACAGGTGTCTATATAGAAGAGACAGGAGGTCCAGTATTAGAATCAGAATTTAAGAGAGATTTGGAAGACTTATTATCAAACAAGGCCAAAGGGAAATACAACATTCAAGCAGAATTTCTAAAATTGTTGGGAAAAGTGGCAGCAAAACAACTATTTACACTGATGTGTAGAATGTCTGAGTCTGGTGATATACCATTTGACTTTCCGAAAAACATCATCTACACATTTTTGAAGATTGTAAGAGCTGACAAGTGTGAAAATTATCGCATAATCAGCTTAGCAGCTCATGTATCCAAGTTTCTGACAAGAATAATATACAGAAGAATGGAAGAGAAAACTGAGGATCTATTAGATGATGATCAATTTGTCTTTAGGAAAGGTAAAGACATCAGAGAGGCAATTGTGAGGTTGTGTATGATGATGGAAGCAAGAGTGAAGAAAAATCAAGACATATTCATAGAATCTGTCAACATGGAAAAAGTGTTCGACTATGTAAAATGGAGCAAGATGTTCGAGATTCTGATATAAATAGGGTAAGCTATAGTGGATCATGGGTAATATACAATACGTACAGGAACCAAGACAGAAAAAGAAGAGTGGAAGATGAAGAGCTCAGATTAAAGATAGTGTAAGACAAGGATGATGTAGTATTTTGCGACTACTGTTCAATCCAAAACAGTTATGGAAGTATAAGAAAGGTTCAAGAGTGGAATTAAAATTCAGGGTGAAAGGATATCAATGGTAAGTTTCACTGATGACACTTCTGTCCTCAGTGAAAGTGAAGAAGAATTACAGTATCTGCTGAACAGAATGGACAGTCTAATGAGTACTGAATATGGATTGAAAGTAAATCAAAGAAAGATGAGAGTAATGGGAAGCAGCAGAAATGAGAACATTTAGAAACCTAACATCAGGACTGGTGATCACAAGGTAGATGAAGTTAAGGAATTCTGCTTCCTAGGTGGCAAAATAACCCACGATGGTCGCAGCAAAGAGGACATCAAAAGCAGACTAGCACTGGCTGAAAGGGAATTCCTGTCCAAGAAATGTCTACTGGTATCAGATACAGGCCTTAATTTTAGGAGGAAATTTCTGAGAATGAATGTTTGGAGCACTGAATTGTAGCTTAGAGAAGCATGGACTGTGGGAAAACTGGACCAGAAGAGAACTGAAGCATCTGAGATGTTGTGCTGCAGATGAATGTTAAAAATTAGGTGGCCTGATAAGATAAGGAATGAGGAGGTTCTGCATGGAATCAGAGAGGGAAGGGAAATATGGAAAGCACTGATAAGAAGAAAGGGATAGGATGATAGGACATCTGTTAAGATGTCAGAGAATAGCTTCCATGTTACTGGAGGGAGCTGTAGAACAAAAACTGTAGAGGAAAACAATGATTGGAATACATCCAGCAAATAACTGAGTACATAGATTGCAAGTGCTACTCTGAGAGGTTGGCACAGGAGAGGAATTTTTTTGTGGGCCACACCGAAGCAGTCAGAAGACTGATGTCTTGTAAATGCAGAAGAGACCTAAGGACTTTTGAAGATTTCAGATTTATTTATTTATTTATTATATAATGTCATGACAAAGATTTCAAAAGCAGATTTTACACTGTCAGACATTTCTAGTGAAAGATGTGGACTTTGGCCCTAGTGTATTGGTTTTGAACTGCAGTCAGAAACTGAAGACATTGGAGAAACATAGGAAATTAAGCAGATGGGACATGGATAAAAATTTTTTAGCAACTAGAGGTGGTTGAGAGTTTCAGGGGGAGCATTAGGCAACATTTGACAGAAACAGGAGAAAGGAATACAACAGAAAACAAATGGTTGTCTTTAAGAGATGAAATAATGAAGGCAACAGGGGATCACACAGGTAAACAGACGATACCTAGTAGGAGTACTTGGATAACTAAGGAGGAACTGAATTAAACTGACAAAAGGAAAAACTATAAAAATACAACTAATGAAACAGGTGAAAGAGAATACAGACATTTAAAAAAGTGAGACTGATTGAAAGTGCAAAAACATTAAGCAGGAAGGGATAGAAGGCAAATGCAAGGCATCAGAAGCATTCATTATTAGAGGAAAATAGGTGTTACCTACAGGAAAATTAAAGAAACTTTTGGAGAAAAGAAAAGCAACTGTACGAATAGCAAGAGCTCTGACAACAATCCAGTGCTATGCAAAGAACTGAAAGTTGAAAGACGGCATGTATAAATATAAGGCTTCTACGAGGGAAATGGAAGAGGAAGTAGGTGATGAGATGGGAGATATGATAATGCAAGAAGAATTTGATGGTGCACTGAAACACCTAAGGGGAAGCAAGGCTCCTGCAGTTGATGATATTTCCTCAGAATGATTATTTATGGACTTGGGAGAGCCATCCATAATGAAATTATTCTATTTGGTGTGCAAGCTGTATGACAGGAGCGAAATACACTCAGACTTCTGGAAGAACATAATAATGCCAATTCTAAAGAAGTCAGTTGTTACCAGCTGTAAATACTACCAAATGATGTCATTGTTGCAAAATATTGACACAAATTATTTACAGGAGAACAGAGAAACTGGCAGAGGCTGGTCCAGGAGAAGAACAGTTTTGCTGCTGGAAAAATGTAGAAAAATGCAAGGCAATATTGACCCTGCCACTTATCCCAGAAGATAGGTTGAAGAAAGCCAAACCTACATTTAGAGCATTTGTATGTTTAGAGAAAGTCTTTGGTGATTTTAAAGGTATTCAGTGTAAAATACAGGAAACAAAAGATTTTGTATCTTGTACAAAAACCAGATTGCCATTAAACAAGTCAAAGGATATGTAAGGGAAGCAGTAGTTTAGAAGGAAATGACACAGGATTTATCCTATCCCCAGTGTTTTAAATCTGTACATTGAGCAGGCCATGCAGGAAACCAAAGAGAAATTATGAGTATGAAAGGGAATTGAAGTTCAGGAAGAAGCAATAAGAACTTTGCAGTTTGCTGATGTCATTGTAATTCTGTCAGAGATAGCTAAGGACTCGGCAGAGCAGTGGAATGAATTCGATAGTGCTTTGAAAAGAGGTTATAAGATGAGATGAGTGTCAATAAAAGTAAAACAAAGGTAATGGAATGTAATCAATGTAAATCGGGCTGTGCTGATGAAATCAGATTAAGAAATGAGACACTAAAAGTAATAATGAGTTTTAATGTTACGAAAAGAAAGTTGCTACTCACCATATAGCAGAGGTGCTGAGTCCCAGAAAGACTGTCAAAAATAAAGTTTTCAACCAGTAAGGCCTTTGTCAACAATAGACCACACACACACACACACACACACACACACACACACACACACACACACACACAGAGTGTAGTTTCAGTTGACTGAGACTGCAGTCTCGTGTGTGTGTGTGTGTGTGTGTGTGTCTATCTGTCTATTGTTGAGAAAGGCCTTACTTGTCGAAAGCTATATTTGTGACTGTCCTTTTGTTGTGCCTATCTGCGACTCAGCATCTCCGCTATATGGTGAGTAGCGCCTTTCCTCTTCATCATATTGTTACATTCCATCCTGGACGTTCCATTGTTTGGTTTAATAATGACTTTTGTTATTTGGACATCAAAGTAACTGCTGATGGACGAAGTATGGCAGAAATAAAATACAGAGTGGCAACAGCAAGGAAAGCTTTTCTGAAAAAGAGAAATTTGTTAAAATCTAATGTAAACCTAAATATTAGTAAGTCTTTTCTGAGAGTATTTGTCTGGAGTGTAGTATGGAAGTGGAACACAAATGAAAGGCACTTCAGAAGCTTTTGAAATGTTGTGCTATGGAACAATGCTGAAGATTGAATGGGTAGACGGAGGAACAAATACATCGAAATTGGAGAAAAAAGAAATTTAGGCACAACTGTATTAAAAGAAGGGACCAGTTGGTAGGACACACTGTGAGTCATGAAGGAGTTATCAGTTCAGTCGTGGAAGTAGGCAGTGGGCAGTAAAAAGTGTAGAGGGAGGCCAAGTCTTGAATATACACTCCTGGAAATTGAAATAAGAACACCGTGAATTCATTGTCCCAGGAAGGGGAAACTTTATTGACACATTCCTGGGGTCAGATACATCACATGATCACACTGACAGAACCACAGGCACATAGACACAGGCAACAGAGCATGCACAATGTCGGCACTAGTACAGTGTATATCCACCTTTCGCAGCAATGCAGGCTGCTATTCTCCCATGGAGACGATCGTAGAGATGCTGGATGTAGTCCTGTGGAACGGCTTGCCATGCCATTTCCACCTGGCGCCTCAGTTGGACCAGCGTTCGTGCTGGACGTGCAGACCGCGTGAGACGACGCTTCATCCAGTCCCAAACATGCTCAATGGGGGACAGATCCGGAGATCTTGCTGGCCAGGGTAGTTGACTTACACCTTCTAGAGCACGTTGGGTGGCACGGGATACATGCGGACGTGCATTGTCCTGTTGGAACAGCAAGTTCCCTTGCCGGTCTAGGAATGGTAGAACGATGGGTTCGATGACGGTTTGGATGTACCGTGCACTATTCAGTGTCCCCTCGACGATCACCAGTGGTGTACGGCCAGTGTAGGAGATCGCTCCCCACACCATGATGCCGGGTGTTGGCCCTGTGTGCCTCGATCGTATGCAGTCCTGATTGTGGCGCTCACCTGCACGGCGCCAAACACGCATACGACCATCATTGGCACCAAGGCAGAAGCGACTCTCATCGCTGAAGACGACACGTCTCCATTCGTCCCTCCATTCACGCCTGTCGCGACACCACTGGAGGCGGGCTGCACGATGTTGGGGCGTGAGCGGAAGACGGCCTAACGGTGTGCGGGACCGTAGCCCAGCTTCATGGAGACGGTTGCGAATGGTCCTCGCCGATACCTCAGGAGCAACAGTGTCCCTAATTTGCTGGGAAGTGGCGGTGCGGTCCCCTACGGCACTGCGTAGGATCCTACGGTCTTGGCGTGCATCCGTGCGTCGCTGCGGTCTGGTCCCAGGTCGACGGGCACGTGCCCCTTCCGCCGACCACTGGCGACAACATCGATGTACTGTGGAGACCTCACACCCCACGTGTTGAGCAATTCGGCGGTACGTCCACCCGGCCTCCCGCATGCCCACTATACGCCCTCGCTCCAAGTCCGTCAACTGCACATACGGTTCACATCCACGCTGTCGCGGCATGCTACCAGTGTTAAAGACTGCGATGGAGCTCCGTATGCCACGGCAAACTGGCTGACACTGACAGCGGCGGTGCACAAATGCTGCGCAGCTAGCGCCATTCGACGGCCAACACCGCGGTTCCTGGTGTGTCCGCTGTGCCGTGCGTGTGATCATTGCTTGTACAGCCCTCTCGCAGTGTCCGGAGCAAGTATGGTGGGTCTGACACACCGGTGTCAATGTGTTCTTTTTTCCAATTCCAGGAGTGTAGTCAGTCCAGAGACTGGTTTGATGCAGCTCTCTGTGCTACTGTATCCCGTGCAAGCTTCTTCATCTCCCCGTACCTACTGCAACTTACATCCTTCTGAATCTGTTTAGTGTATTCATCTCTTGGTCTCCCTCTAGGATTTTTACCCTCCATGTTTCCCTCCAATACTAAATTGGTGATCCCCTGATGTCTCAGAATGTGCTCTACCAACCGGTCCCTTCTTCTAGTCAAGTTGTGCCACAAAATCCTCTTCTCCTCTCCAATTCTATTCAATACCTCCTCATTAGTTATGTGATCTACCCATCTAATCTTCAGTATTCTTCTGTAGCACCACATTTTGAAAGCTTCTATTCTCTTCTTGTCTAAACTATTTATTGCCCACATTTCCATTCCATACAAGGCTACACTCCATACAAATACTTCCAGAAATGACTTCCTGAAACTTAAATCTATACTTGATGTTAACAAATTTCTCTTCTTCAGAAACGCTTTCCTTGCCAGTGCCAGTCTACATTTTATATCCTCTCTACTTCGACCATCATCAGTTATTTTGCTCCCAAATAGATGTAGATTGCAGCAGTCATGCAGAATTGAAGGGGTTTGCACAGGTTAGGCTAGTACGAAGAGTTGTGTCAAACCAGTCTTCAGACTGAAGACCACAATAGCAATAAACGCAACAAAAGATGAAAAACATTGCATCCAACTAATTAAATGCATCATTGTTGCAAGTAAATTGCAAACTATATAAATGTTCTACAATACTGAAAGTAAAGCAAAATCCATGTCCTGGTATTTTTATGTTAGCTACTGCACAATGATTTTAATATGATATTTAATAAATAATAGATTTTATTTGCTTCTCATAAATTATTAATAGTGTGCGGTAAAATGAGATGAATCTGATCAGGTGGTGTCAGTCCGATCATTTACCAGTTTTTGCTCATTTATATAACTGAGCATAGCACTTTAACAGTTACACTGCAGCTGACCATTGTTGTGAATTCTTGACTAATCTAGCAACAACAGTGGTGTGTTGGAGTGCATGCAACCAGCAAAAACGCATTGTCAGTAGATGTGTGATTGTTGTGCTACACTCATGTAGTCAACATAATAGTGCGAAAACTTGTTCTAGTGCTTGTTACTTCCGAAGTGTAACTGGTAGATTGCAATACTATTGCTTGCATATGAATGTCTTATGTGATACAATTCCGTTTTTTTGTTCATTGTTAATACTCTTTAGTCACTGTGCAAGCCTAATTACAAAATTGCGCTTTTGTAGGGTGAATGCAAACATGCAAGTATACCAACAGGTTCTGGGACTAACACAGAAATATAACTACAAACCAGAATTTCTTCTAAATGCAGTGAAAGGTGACAAATCAGGAAAATTAAGCATCCAGAAAGCTTCAGAAAAATATACAGCTCGATGTACCACATTAAATGACAAACTCAAGAAAAAGTACAAATACAAAATAGGTGTCCAACCAATATTAACCAATAGTGAGGAAAAAAGTCTGGTTGAAGGATTATTGTGTTGTGCAAAATGGGGATTTCCTTTGAGGAATAATGATGTTGGGGGCATTGTACAGGCATATCTCAATCAAGCAGGGAGGATTGGAAAAATATTTTGTAACAATCGTCCTGGGCATTAGTGGATAAAGTCTTTTCTGAAAAGACATAAAGAACTAACGAGAGAGTAACTGAAAATGTTAAGAGGGCAAAGGCAGCAGTTACCCAAGAAACAGTGACTGATTATTTTAAAAACGTTGAAGTGACTTTGAGTAGCGTCCCTCACTCCATCATTATAAACTATAACGAGACAAACTTCCCTGATGGTCCTGGACAAGTGAAGGTAATAGTGAAGTGAGGCACAAGACATCTTGAAAAGATAGTGGACAGTTGTAAGTCAAGTATCAGTGTGATGATAGCAGCAGATGCCGATGGCTCAGTCCTCCCACCATGCACCGTTTATAGAGCACACCACCTCTATGATACTTGGACTGAAAGGGACGTAGCTGCTGCATGTTATAATCAGAATCAACGTGGTTGGTTTGACCTAACAATGTGTAAATCATGGTTTGTTGATATTGTATTGCCTTATACCTGGCAATTAGAGGGACCTAAGGTAATTATAGACAACCTCTAGAGTCATCTAACTGTCTAATAACGTGATTAAACTGTGCTAGGAACAGGACATCAAATTTGTGCTTGTACCACCTAATTCTACTCATTTGTATCAGGCACTTGATGTGGCGTTTTTTTAGACTTTTAAAACTAGCTTGGAGAAATGTGTTAGATGATCGGAAAAGGAAGAATAGAGGAGTGGTGCCAAAAATCCGAATTTCCTAGGTTGATGAAAAAGACCTTTGAACATGTAGCTATCATGACCAAATCAAATGTAATATCTGGGTTCAGGAAAGCAGGAATTTTTCCTTTCTGTCCCGATAAAGTCATTTCACAGATTCCAGAAGCAACCGATAACAATGAACATGGCACCAGCTCACCAGTAATTTCTTTGGCAGCAACCTTCAAAATGCAATTGGAACAGGTTCGCTCTAATGAAACAAAAGGAAAGCCATGCCAAGCAAGGCATTTAACATTAAATCGAGGAAAAGGAATTGTTAGCGACTTCAGTGAAAATGATAGTGACAGGGCTGCAAGCAGGAGGTCCCTATCCACAACATCTAACAGTGATCTAGAACAACACAAGTCAAATGAAAATGAAGAATTGGACAAGGAGAAGGGTAAAGAATGGCATGAGTTTAAATAAAATAATAAAATTACCTACAAGAAAAAGCATCTCTAATGACACCTATGAAAAGACATTTCTGAGTAAGAAAATTCTTGATGGTAATATTTATTTTGTCTTTCCAGAAACTGACATGCAATTGAGGTAGAAAGAGCCCAATTTATTAAAAAGTTGTTCCAGAACATAGAAGGCAAGGTAAAATTATTTTTGAAGGGATGGATGATCATGACAATGAGTAAATACTTTTCACATTGAGTACGACATATACTAACTAAAAATTAATATTTGTTTGTCAAATTTCGTGAATGCAAGTGTTTTTATAGCAAAAATCTCAGTTTAATGCGCTTGCACAAAATTTGTTTAGTCTAGAAATTGTAAAATTTTGTTGCAAATACAGCAATATATTTAAAAAAATCAAAATAGTGATCGGATTCACACCACTGGAATTCTGATTCCATTCCTGCATACAAAATACAATGGTGATCAGACTCGCCCCATCTGAGGAGGTGAAAAAATCAACAATTAACTTAAAATAATTACTGCAATTATGAACGAAAAATAATGTAATACATGAATATATCATTATCAAGGTTGTGAAATTAACACACTGTATTTTTATTTTGATATCACAACAGTAATAATAACAACTGCCATTTTTGATCGTATTCACCTCATTTTACAGTATAAGTTATTAAGTAAAAGATGAAGGTCTACAAATAAGTTTTGAGAATATTTTCTTTTCCAAAAACTATGTTTTTATTGTGAATTTAGTTTCCATTTCCTTGATATGAATGAAGCAAACTCATTGGTTATGGCACTTAAGTAAAATTTAGCTGCTGCACATTCTATCGACAAGATAGCTGAATTTGACAGTCTAATTCACCCATACTCGATCTTATGTGTTTTTTTATCATTTTTAATCTGCTGAAACTGCTTTGGCAGAATGCTGTAGTCACTGAAATTGTTGTAAACATCCTCAAAGCTATTTTGATGTTTGGATAAGCATCTCCCAACACATACAGGGTGATTATAATTAAAGTTACAGTTTCAAAACGCTGTAAAAGATGAACCAGTGCTCAGAATGACACAAATTTGAGCGAAATATTATAAACTGAGGGGGAAATACTATGGGAAAAAATTAACAAAAATTCTACAACTAGATGGCGCTGTAAGCGGCATAATATGCAAAATAAAAGATGAGTGATATACGGCTGTTCCTCAGTTTGCATCTGAGACCGGTATACTGCCTCAATGCAATAGCATGTGCTGCTGGTAAAGCTTTTTTACAAGGATGGTGATTGTACATCAGTAGCTCTGCACATATTTCGGACACTCAGTGGTATGAAGAAAGGTGTTAATTCAGTGTCTGCCAAGGCTCTGGGGAAAATGGCCACGAAATTCAAAAGAGAGGTTCATTGAAGTGGAGTGAGGAAGAGGGAGGAAAACCATTGATCTGACTGCGCTCACAGTGGCACTGATATTGGTGGATACCGCCGATAACCAACAATGGACGAAGATGGCCAAACTTTTCAAGTCAGTGTGTCACTATGTGTAACAGTCACAATGTAGCCGATGTCATCGCCTGAACACATGGATTTCGAACAACAATCAGTAAAATTCAAATCAGTTTGTGTTCTTCGACCATACCGACCGACTTGACACAAAACATCGACCAAGAGAAACTGATAAATTTAGTGAAAGAAGGAGTTTGTGGCATCGTGATGATGAGAATACCATAATTGGCACATAGTTTGGAATCTGTGGATTGAAATCGCAGGTTTTTTGGAAACAAGAAGTAGGTAAAATCTGTACTGGAAACTTTAGGTGTAAATTATAACCTCAAACTATAGTTTGTTCAACTGCAAAGGATGGCATACCAGTATCTTATGCTTAGAGTTACTATAGTGGATCTTTTTTTTGAGTTTTAATAGGCAGACATTAGGCGTTTACAAATTATTATTACTGCTTACTGGTGGTTTCCGGTCAGTTTGGTGCTGTTTCTATTACATGAAGTGGTTTGCAAATGTAGTGTAATATCTTTCCTTATTTCATTGCTTTAGGTGTTTGGGGTATCTCATTTGAAACTTGATTTTTGTCTTTCACACATATGCTGAATGACAGTCATTGAACTTTAAAGGCCAATTAACACTGGCCATCATGGCACCGTCACATTGTGGCACCATTACGTTGATGTCTATTCACACCATCCTTCATGTCGTGGCATGTTAAGTCAGTTCAAGTCAC
Source organism: Schistocerca cancellata (assembly GCF_023864275.1). Taxonomy (NCBI): domain Eukaryota; kingdom Metazoa; phylum Arthropoda; class Insecta; order Orthoptera; family Acrididae; genus Schistocerca; species Schistocerca cancellata. Next base: position 282,868,502 of record NC_064631.1, on the reverse strand, counting down.
TTGATCTCAACTCGCTGTCTTTAATGGTTTTTTCGTGAGAATTGCGATCTTCGTGAGATGATTTTCAACTGTTTTTACACGTGAAGAGCACATACACAACGTGGTAGCATATGTGGTTGTTGAAATCCACATTTGTACAGAAATTACTTTTATTGGACTTGCAGGGATAGGTTGTATACTAGCGAAGGAAGACAGAGATGCAAAACAATACAAAAGAAAGAGAGTGGGTCAGGAAAATGTCACTATATGATACAGAAGGGGAATTTCACACATTATACAAGAAACTCGAGGAAGAGGAATCTTCATTTTATATTTTAGAAAATCGAAGCATCAGTTTTTTCATTTGTTACATCAAATTGCAGCCTGAATTACTAAAAAAAGGTTTGTTTACGGTTAAATTTCATTACTAGTCCTTTGCAGATTTTTGTGCAATACTCTTCCATTCAAGATTTAAAGATTTTCTTTCCATCTTGTATTTGGCTTTTAATAGTTCAAGTGCCTGATTTGTACTGGGGTTAGCTAATGGAACCACATAAATATTGATCACTGATGCCTGCAAAACTGTTTCACACACAATCCAGAGACATACTTAACATCAGATAGGCATGTCACAAACTCATATGTAAACAAACAACTTGCAGCATCTCAAGATTTCAGTCCATTTCTTTATGAAACACTACAAATGCCTAACAAAATACAAATAATTTCCAATCAATCTGATTCTACCCACTGTACTTTCTTCACTTCAAGCTACAGCCATTTTGCATAGTAAAATATTAAATACCATACTGGTATGTATAAAAACCCATTTTATAAAAGTAGTAGAGGGCAAGTAATTTAGTACACTCATTTCATACAATTCAGACTGCTGCCTCATTGCTTCAATTAATGTTTCATCATTCATTAGAAAATTTAACAAAAGAAATAACGAAATAAAACAATTTTGTAAGAAATAACGAACAGTAAACAACTGTAATTAACCATGAAAACCACATTGAAACAAGATATGGAGCTAGGCACATGGCCGTGTATGTCAAGGAAATGAGCTTGGGGTCACACGGTCAACAACAGGTGGATGATATCAGTAATCAAAACTTTTTGCTGAGAAACCTTGGTAGTGGCGTGACGGGATGGGACGGACAGTGTAGATGCTGCAATTTGAAATGCATTGCAGAATGTTTTGGCGGGATGCAATGTGAATGACGGCTAATTTGAGCTGGCCATAACTGATGTATGTCTGCACAACTTTAAATAAATTCAGCAGAACAAAGTAACTGTAATCTTTATTTTCAGGACCACCATGAATCATCTCGAGAACATAAAGCTAAAGTCTCATACATGAAACACTTTTGGATAATGAAAGCTAATTTCATGTACTTGTAGAGGTCCTATTAAATATATCCAATACATTAAGAAGTTCGAAATTTAGAGCAGACTTCAATGCGAGATGCTTATAATGGTTTCCACAACGAAACTTTGTCTCGAAACCTGACACAAAATTCAAAGAGATTCTGCTCATACTTAAAATATGTTAGTGCTTTCCCTGTATGGTACCAACGGAAATACTATTGGTGACAGAGCTGCTAAAGCAGTGTTGCTAAACACAGCCCTCTGAAATTCCTTCGCCAAAGATGACAAAGTAAATATTCCAGAATTCGTATCAAGAACAACTGCCAACATGAGTAACTTAGGAGTAGATATCCTTGGAGTAGTGAGCAACTTAAATCATTAATAAAAGTCTTCTGGTCCAGACTGTATACCAATTAGGTTCCTTTCAGAGTATGCTGATGTAATTGCTCCATACTTAACAACTACATAAAACCACTTGTTTTGTAAAAGATCCATACCCAAAGACTAGAAAGTTGCACAGGTCACACCAATATTCAAGAAAGGTACTAGAAGTAATCCATATCATTAACGTCGATATACAACATAATTCTGGTACGTATGTTGTATTCGAACGTTATGAAATACCTCAAAGAGAATGGTCTATGACACACAGTCATCACAGACTCAGAAAACATCGTTCTTGTGAAACACCACTAGCTGTTTACTCACACGAAGTCTAGAGTGCTATTGACAAGATATTTGACACTATGCCATCCAAGCAGCTCGTAGTGAAATTGGGTGCTTATAGAATATCATCTGTTATGTAACTTCATCCTTGATTTCCTCTCAGGGAGGTCACAGTTCGTAGTAATTGATGGAAAGTCACTGAGTAAAATAGAAGTGATTTCTGACTTTCCCCAAGGTAGTTTATAGGCCCTCTGTTGTCCTGATCTATATTAAAGATTTACGAGACAATCTGAGCAGCAGTCTTAGGTTGTTTTCAGATGACACTGTCATTTACTATCTAGTAAATTCATCATAAAATCCAAAAAAATTGCAAAACGATTTAGAAAATATATCTGTATGGTGCAAAAATTGGCAGTTGGCCTTAAATAATGAAGAGTGTGAGGTCATCCACATGAGTGCTAAAAGAAATCTGTTGCACTTTGGTCACACAATAAATCAATCAAATCTAAAGGTCTTAAATTCAACAAAATACCCAGGAATTATAGTTATGAACAACTTATATTGGAAAGAACACATAGGACATGTTGTGAGAAGGCGAGCCAAAGACTGCGCTTTATTTGCAGAGTACTTAGAAGATGCAACACATCTACTAAAGAGACTGTCTATATTACCCTCGCTCATCCTCCTTAGGAGTATTGCTGCAGCTTTTGGGATCCTTACTTGATAGGATTAACAGAGTACATCGAGAAAGTTCAAAGAAGGGCAACACATTTTGTGTTATCAAGAATTAGGGGAGTGAGTGTCATGGATGTAATACAGGATTTGGAATGGACATCAGTAAAACAAAGCTGTTTCTCGTTGTGCCGGATCTTCTCACGAAATTTCAATCACAACTTTCTCCTCTGATTACGAAAATATTTTGATGACACTGATCAACACAGGGAGAAACAATCATCATACTAAAATTAGGGTAATCAGAGCTAGCATGGAAAGATACAGGTGTTCAAGAGTTAAGTAACAGAGAATTATTGTGAAGGTGGTTCGATGAACCCTCTGCCAGGCACTTAAGAGTGATTTGCAGAAAATCCATGTAGATCCAGATTAAAGATATGGTCCTGGCTCAAGTAAAACTAGACGATACACCGATATTTGACATCTGGCGATCACATGTTTTCAATATTTATGCCAATTTCATGTTCTGAAAAGTATAATTTCAAAGCTTTTGTTTACGTGTTGAATATTATTCACGATGCCATAAAGACAAACTTTAAAACTAATATTTTCAGTCTTGTATCTTAAATACCACGAAATACAAAACCTTGTTACTCCCAGTACACGTATCTGATTTTCTGGGTATACTGCTAGTACTGCATTAATTTTCACCAATTTCAGAATAAAGTGATCTGCTGGAAACCACAAACCTACCTTTCATTAATGAAACGATAGTTGCTTACTCAAACACAAATGTTATCTGTGTGTCAGGTAATAGAAGTAACATCTACTTTCACAAAATAAATTAACTGTTATATGTTCATAATCTCATGGAAAAACCTTTATACACCAAAATCGTTCTTCCTGCCACTGTAGCATAATAAACTGTACCCACAACAATGTGTTTTAGAGATTACTAGGTCTTCATCATTCACAAACCATGGCTGGACAGACTGCATCAAAGTTACAATCAAGCGATTTACAATATAATGAATTACAGAACAACATCTAAACTTTATACAGGTAATGTATATAGACTGTGTCATGTTCACTGTGTCCATTTACTTTCTTCACAGTCAAAGAATTCTTGGACCAAGTGTACTGGGCATTGTTTTAGGCCTTCAGCGATTTGTTTCTTGAAGTTGTCCAGCTGCAGGGTCTGCAGTTCAACAGATAGTTTGTTGAACATCTCACAGAAATCACTGGAAAACTGTCTCTTGTTTTGGACAATCAGTGGATTGGTAGGTTTATGTATTCTTTGCTCTGGGTATTATGTTTATCGATGTTATGCCTCTTGCTGTAGGTGTCTAGGTTTTCCCTTATGTGGATGAGGCATAATAATACATAGTGGCTATAAACTGTCATTATTCCCAATGTTCTGAATAACGGTCTGCAGTGTTCCTGGCTGCTGGTCGATGTAATAATTCTTATTGCCTTGTTTTGTAGTAGCAGCACATCCTTGCAGACTGCCAAATGGGTATAGCTGCAATCCATACAAAATGTGGCTACGGAACAAAGCATAGTAGACAGTTGTCAGAAACTGGTCTGTTATCACTTGTTTTAATCTTCGTAGGAGGTATATTACAGTAGAGAGTTTCTTGCATTCATGCACAGTGTGTCTGTTCCATGACAGTTTGTAGTCTATTGTGAAGCCTAAGCGTTTCACAGATTTTATATGGCCAGAGTACATGTTTTTTCTAAGGCTGCGTACCATACATGGGGTTTTTTCTTCGTTTACTTTCATCTTATTGGCGATGAACCATTTTTTTGCGTTTTCGAACTGTACATCAGACGTCATGACTGCTTGGGCAAGTCTAATGCTGCAGTGGTACAGAACTTTCCCTTCCAGAACCCGTGTTTTGCATCTTTGAAGAGATTGTTTTCTTCAAAATAAGTTAGGTTCTGATCTTTCATGATGGATTCAATCACTTTTGCTAATATAGGAATGATTGATATTGGCCTAAAACTCGACAGATTATCTGGGTTTCCTTTCTTGTAAACTACTTCTGTCCTTGCAAGTTTCAAGAAATCTGGGAAAGCTCCTGAAGATAGGCAGTTGTTTACAGCTGTTTGCTAATGACTGTACTATTTCTCCAATAATTTTCTTTAGGACAGTACAGGACATCCCATAGATATCTTGACTCTCTCAAGCTTTGTAAGATTTTACTGTTTTCAGTATGTCATTTGTATGTACCTTTTTTCCATATTTCAAATTTACTGTGAGTTTCATTTGGTAAGTAAACAGAAAAATCTATAACTGAGTCTGGGATTTCAGCAACAGTGTTTTCTATAACTTTGATAAAGTAGTCATTGAAGTCACCAGAACTGCAGGCATTATAAGAGGAAGTAGGCTTCTTCCTATGTTCATTTACTAGAGTCCAGGCTGCTTTGCACGGATTATAGGCTTCTCTTATGAATTTATCATTCCCCCTCCTTTTAGATTCTTCTTTTTTTCTGTAAACTCTATTGGCCTCTATGTAGTTGCTGTGTAACAATTGTTTACTTGGATCTGTGGCTGCTTTGGCACAGTCATTCCACATTAGGAAAATGTTTTTTGGATTGGCTAACTCAGGTGTGTACCATGTTTTTGCATTTACTATTTTCCTTGTGCTTTATCTGTGTGGCTTTTCTTTGGTATTAGTGGGAACATCTCATCAAATTTGGTTTTTAGTGTCTGGAAAAGAACATTTTTGGTGTCATTGGGATTTGCTTCTGTAGTTAATTGCTGCCAGTTTATACTGGACAATGAGGCACTGAATGTGTCTAGTTTTTCTTTTGGCACTATTCTTCTGTGAAACACATAGTTTGATTCCCATGTATTTGTCTGTTGGTTACCCAGCGTCTTCGTTTGTAGTTTTATGACTAATGTATTGTGGTCTGCTATCATTGCATCAACTACATTTATTTTGTAATTCCAGGTATCTAAATTTATAATAATGGTGTCAAGGCAGGCATCAGCTCTAGTTGGAAGACTGTTTGCTATAAAGAGACTATAACTATTTACTAAATTCAAGAATGCTCTCTCTTTTGTACTATTTTCACCTACGTGTACATTAAGATGGCCATACAGTGAAATTTTGATTTAAGATGTGTTATGTCATGTAAACAACTTTCCAAGTTAGTGATAAAGTTTTCGAAATTTCCATTTGGTGAATGGTACACTGAAACAGTAATCAAATTCATGTCTACTAGTTCTAAGCCAGCCAGATCTAAATCCATATCTGAGCAGTAATTTCTCAGGTCCACATCCCTAATGTCGAGATTTTTATTGATATACACAGACACGCCTCCATGAGTGGTGGTTTCTCTATACCATGAGCTCACCATCTCTAGGTATTCAATGCATCTGTAATTTTCAACCTCTTCTTTGTCGAGCTAGTGCTCACATACACATATCACATCTGGCTTTGCACTTCTATATATGTAGATAACAGGTCACATTATGTTTGTAGACATTGAACATTTATACTAGCTAAAACTATGGTTACGTTATTTTGATTCCAGTTTTGTTGACCTGCAGTTGCAATAGTAGGCTCTATCATGCTGCTGCCTTGAATGTTCTCTGGAATAAAAAACGCCGTATACAACATTCTTAGGCCATATAGAACTGTTCATTACTTCTTCCTTTAGTTCGAAGTTGCTATTTAGACCTTTTTAGCTAGTTTTTCTGCTTCAAAATTAGTGAACTCAGGGAAGGTTTTACATAGGAAACTGATTACATTTTTAGTTGTTGTTCTGTTTTTAACTTTGCTCAGATTTTTCGCCTGTGCCTATTATGCTAGTTTGCCTGTTCCTAACATTGAAATTTGTAGCTGGAGGTGTAGCAGATACCTGAAGAACGGGTATTTAGAGGTTTTCATTTTGTCTAGAGCTCTGAGGTGTGGTTGTTTAAGGCTGTTGTGGATTTATTTGAATAGTAGTGATGGGTGGATTGTTTGGGTCATAAAAGTGTAGTTTCTTTCTTTTTTTATGACTAACTTGTTGCCAATCAGTCTGGATATCACAAGGATGTTGGTTTACTGGAGATTTATCTGTGTTTCACACAATATTTTTATTGTTTTTTTATTTTGAATTATTTCACTGATGCTCTGTGAGTTTCTAGGCTCACTCAGTGTTTCCCCAGTAACTTCATTTTCTGTAGGCAGTGTTTGTTTGTTGTGTATTTTTTCGCTGTGTATTGCAGTAGAGACTAATTGCGATTTGTGCATTTCTAAGCTACAAATTATGTCATTTGTCACTTCACCGAGTGTCTCTGCAATTTGTTCCTTTTCTGAGGACATTAACTGCTTGTTTTGTTTATTTTCGCTGGATATTCCTGGGTTATAAGTAGATTTTGATTGGTCTTTTCCTAACCTAGAATTTTTAGTATATTGTATTTTATCCAGTTTTTCTTTTATTTCAGCATTTTTTTGTCAGTTTGTTCACTAGTTTTATATTGTTACCACTGATTCGCTTAAATTTACACAACCTAGAATGTTTAGTGTATTGTATTTCATCGAGTTTTCCTTTTATTTCAGCATTGTTTTTGTGAGTTTGTTCACTAGTTTTATATTGTTACCATTGATTCACTTAAATTTACACAACCTAGAATTTTTAGTGTATTGTATTTTATCGAGTTTTTCTTTTATTTCAGCATTGTTTTTGTGAATTTGTTCACTAGTTTTATATTGTTACCACTGATTCACTTAAATTTACACACTGTTCTGTACTTTTTGCTCAAGAACAGGACTTAATGTTTGTGTTTGTTTGGCTGGATTGCAGGATGGGTTCTCTGAAACGATCGATTTATCTCTATTTGCATATTTATAATGTGGTTTGGAATCGTCACATACCTCTGCAATTTTGGTTTCGCATTGTCCATTTGAGCACTGTGTAGCTTCTAGATCCATTGTTACGATGCGTGGTGTGAGATGACATGTTTCACAACAGAACATGATTCTATCTTTTGAACTTTTCACAATGCGAACTTCGCTGCTATTTAGGTTCAAATGGTTCTGAACACTATGGGACTTGTCATCTGAGGTCATCAGTCCCCTAGAACTTACAACTACTTAAACTTAACTAACCTAAGGACATCACACACATCCATACCTAAGGCAGAATTCGAACTTGCGACCGTATGCTACTTAGGTCGATACAATCACTGTGAAATTGTTTTCGACACCACAGTGCACAAGTCACTATTATTTCGGTAATTTTCAATAACTTTTTGCACTTTCGAGACGAATTACTTTCGTCAGTTGCCGCCATCTTGTATATCCTTAATATGGTGTATTTTCGTAATACATGCGTATAAAATATATGAAAAACAACGATTACGGCGAGTTGGTTTCATAGGTGATGGGATAACGCTAAAGGGTAATGAGAAAAAGACAGTGGCTCCACAAAGTTTTAAACTATTGTGGCATAGCTTTTTTTCCTTCGCCTAATATATTTGTAAAACTTGTCTGGTAATTTCAGTAGCTGAGGACAGAATATACAGTACTACACACATCAAAGAAAGTTTAGCATCACCTTGGTTCCGAGAGTTCCAGAACGTGTACAGAAAATTGGAATAGAGATCGACATAAACATCATTTCCGCCCATTTTATTGCTCATGAAAACCAAAAATTACACGTTGTACCACCATACAGCAAGACCTTCAGAGGTGGTGGTCCAGACTGCTGTCCTCTTGGCATACTATCCATAAGATCATCAAGGCACTATTGGTCTAGATTATCCCTCTCATTGGTGATTCGGTGTAGATCCATCAGAGTGGTAGGTGGGTGATGTCATCCATTAAGAGCCCTTTTCAATCTATCCCAGACGTGTTCGATAGAGTTCATGTCTGGAGAAAATGCTGGCCACTCTTGTCGAGCGATGTCGTTATCCTGAAGGAAGCCATTCACAAGATGTGCACGATGGGAGCGCGAATTGTCGTTTACAAAGACGAATTTCTCGCCAATATGCTGCCGATATGGTTGCACTATCGGTTGGAGAATGGAATCCACATATCGTACAACCATTATGGCGACTTCCATGACCACCAGAGGTGTACGTCGACGCCACATAACGCCACCCCAAAACAGCAGGGAACCTCCACGTTGCTGCACTCGCTGGACAGTGTGTCTAAGGCGTTCAGCCTTACTGGGTTGCCTCCAAACATTTCTCTGACGATTGTCTAGTTGAAGGCATATGTGACACTCACTGGTGATGAGAACATGATGCCAATCTCAAGCTGTCCATTCAGCATGTTGTTGGGCCCGTCTGCACCGCGTTGCCTGGTGTCGTGGTTGCAAAGATGGACCTCGCCATGGATGTCGGGAGTGAAGTTGCGCGTCATGCAGCCTATTTTGCACGTTTTGAGTCGTAACACGACGACCTGTGGCTGCACGAAAAGCATTATTCAACATAGTGGCATTGCTGTCGGGGCTCCTCCAAGTCATAATCCATAGGTAGCGGTCACCCACTGCAGTAGTAGCGCTTGGGCAGCCTGAGCGAGGCGTTTCATCGACAGTTCCTGTCTCTCTGTATCTCCTCCATGTCTGAACAACATCGCTTTGGTTCACTCCGAGACGCCTGGACACTTCTGTTGTTGAGAGCCCCTACTAGCACAAACTAACAATGCGGACGCGATAGAACCGCGGTATTGACCGTCTAGGCACGGTGTCTAGACATGGTTGAACTATAGACAACACGAGCTGTGTACCTCCGTCGAGGTGGAATGACTGGAACTGATCGGATGTCGGACCCCCTCCATCTAATAGGCACTGCTCATGCATGGTTGCTTACATCTTTGCGTGGGTTTAGTGACATCTCTGAACAGTCGAAGGGACTTATAAAATAAATAAAATATTAATTTTATTGTATATGTATGATAGTGATTGGTTGTAATTAATATTTGCTTATCTGGAACGTGGACGTTTAATTATTTGGTATCAGACGGTTGACAATGGCTTTTTCGTAAATGCAATGTTATTCTTAGTTGACCGCGAAATGTGATTCAAATAATCGGACTTCGTATTTAAATCGTTTCCAAAGACTGCTGTGGTAGGTGCGGATTCAAAATCTAAATCTCAATATTAGAATAATTTGCCAGCCATGTCAATACGTCGTACAGAGGTGACTGTCTACTAAACATAAGAAAGTTTACACAGTTAGTTAAATCAGATATATTCAACTAATAAGCCTACAGTTAAATAATTCTACTTACTTTCATAAATATAAGTTCTTTACAGAATCGAGTGCCTAGTAAGATTGCAAGTCGCAGTGTTCTTATATAACTTCAAATATGGCGGTGTGCCAGTTAATAAAATATACGTGCTTCCCGCACCAGTTGTTCTGCAAGACCTGCCTCTTCTTAATCAAACATAAGAGTGTCCTAATTGTATTTTGTTTTATCAGCGACATAGTGCTGCAGTTCTGTGCCATAGGCTTTATTTATTTGTCAGAGATTAATTATTTAATTAAGATTTCGCGTTTCCAAGGAAACTCACGCACGGCATGCAAATGTGCCTTTATATTGCCCCCTGAATTGCGAGGCGAAAGGACACACCTGCAGGCGAGCAATTCACCTAAAGGCACAAGAAAATCTAAGTTATCTACAACTATTTACGTGACATACATTATACAGTATATTATATACAAAATTTGAATGACGCGCGTGCGCCGTAAAAGTTCTTATGTTGGCAAAATAGAGTGCGCGCATGCGCAGAAGCGTCTGTGTGACTCCGGCACTGCCGTTATATCGTAAATTTAGATCACGCGGCAGAGTATTGCAGTTCATATTATTCGTGTGCGCGTGCGTTTCTTAGTCGTTGCATAAAGGAATTATTCCACCAAGATTACATATGAAGAGTACATTCTATGACAGGTAACTTAGTTTTAAAATTACACTATTTGTTATAATACAATATAACTTTAGATTGTTGAATGTTCTTAGTTACATAGTATTGCATTGAAATGCTTCAAAGAAAAATGTCTTTTTGTTTCAGGTGCGTTGACATACATCGTGTCGTTATTACAGTTCATATTCATCTGCTGCACAATAATTTTTCACAGGTTAGTGTCGTCGTGGTAAAGTTTTTTGATCACAGTAACATCGCTGTATAACAACGTAATTGATACATAAGCATGTCCATTTCCTATTTCCATTATAGTCGTTGTGATGCAGTTCGTTGTGACAAAAAGCATTGTTTATTACAGATCAGACGTGACCCGTCGAGTAATTGGTCCATATGCAGTTCGTTTTCGATATTCCGTGGAAGCTTGGTTGCAGAACCTCGGACGGCACATAGCTGGCGTCGATCCTTGGACAGTCCAGGTAAGTGTGTCCGTCACATTTCGAGAACATTCCATTCACTGAAGTGTCAACCAAAATTCTTCCACTCGTCGTGTTGTTTTCTGGACAGGCACGTTGTGACCATTCAATCCAGTTAACATCTTGAAGTTAGGTACTGTAGTAATGTCACTAGACGATGCACCAATTACATACTTCACATTTTCAGTTTTTTGCTGAATATAGCTCACCTAAATGTTCGTAGTTACTTATCAAAGAAATCATTCATCGCGTTTACAAAGGTAAGATGCATGATGAGTGTCATTAACAGTTTCTTTCACATAGGTTTCTGCGTAGTTGCGGACTTAGTGATGTACGTTAATGTCCGTGAACAGTGGTTCATTACGCAATTTTTTTTTTAAGTTTTTCACATTTTGGCACTCGTTATCGTTCAAATTTTCACATAGTAACAGTTACATTATACATCATTTTTTTAAAAAAACATAAGTAATCATACGTATACACATCACATATTTTCTTAGCATAAACATAATACAGTTACACATAAACATGTTTATATCATCATTACATAGCTATAAATTATTACATTGTGTCACATTTGATTACATGAATTGCAGAAATTTACGTTCTCTTTAACGGTTTTGCTGGGATTTTATCGATGTTTTTTGTGATGTCATCTGAAATTAAGATAGGTTAGACACAACATTCATTACATCAGTAGGCAAGACCAGGCGTTTTCACAACTCAATAAATATTCAAAATAACAAGAGACGGAAAACTTTTAGATTCCTCGCGTTTTGTGAGTGTGTTTATAGTGTCTGTGTGGCCTTGGCTACTGGTAGATGCTTTTCTTGCTGAGAGATGTGCGTCTAATCTATTTCTCGAAGTAAAAGATCGCTTCACAGATGACGTCTGTCGGTTCGTCAGGTGTCATACCAAGTCAGTGATACCTACAGTCACATATGTTCCGTGAAAAATTAATGTATCATTCACTGCTACGTAATCATAAATTTTACCTTAATATTCAGTCTCTCAGTTGCGTTACATCGTGGACTAAACCTTGAAATAAATATACTTTTAATGTTATTGTCCTTCAAGAAATTTCTCCATTTGTACCCAGAGTAGTATGCTGCATTATCTGACAGAATTGCTTTAGGTTTTCCCAAGTGCGTCAGGTAATCACTTGAGAATCTTCGTATTATACCATTTGCAGTGGCGGATTTTAAAGCATAAAGTTTTACATGTTTAGAAAATATATCGTAAAAAGCTAAGATATATTTGACGCCTCCAGAGCTTGCTGGATGCGGTCCACTGATGTCAGTATACAGAATTTCCAGGGGTTTACTTGGTAAAATAGAATGTAAATCTGTTTTTGTGGATAAATTCTGAGGTTTTGATTTTTGACATATGACATATGTTTTCAGTTCCCTGTAAATTTTTCATCTCATATTGCTAAAATAACAGTATGTGCTGAGCTTTGCCAAACACTATTTCATCCCATAATGACCCCAAACTAAGTGTGTGTGCCAAATCAAATTACGTTCAGACTCTTTGAGAATGCATACACACCAGTTAGTAACATTTGGATGTCGTCGATAAAATAATACATCATTGTGTAACTTGTAATACTTAGTCAAAGGATGATTGTGTTTTTCTACCAGTAATGTTATTATCTTATACCAGTGAGGATCAGATTTTTGTAATTTAGCCATGTTTCTGCACATATCAATATAATATTGGTGATACTGCTTGTCTTGCATTAAGAGAATCCTGTAGTCATTTATATTTTCTAAGTCACTGTTGGTTTCATTCATACCTTGTGGAAGTCTAGACAAAGCGTCGGCAATGGTGTTGTCCTTACCTTTTATGTACTTAATTTCAAAAGAGTAGTTCTGAAGAGTAACTGCCCATCGTGATAGTCTAGGATGTACATGTTTACAAGTTAACAAAAATGTCAGGGCCTGCTGATCGGTATAAATTACTGTATGTTTGCCAAATAAATAATAATTGAATTTCTTGAATGCGCACACTATGGAAAGTGTTTCTAACTCAGTAGTGGAGTATGTACGCTCGCATTCAGTTAGGGTATGACTCGCAAACCCAATAATTCTTATCTGTTCCTTTTCTTTATTCTTTACAACTTGAAATAAGCAACACCCCAAGCCAGTACATGAAGCGTCACAAGTCATACAAAAATCTAAATTGAAATCTGGATGACTCAATATGTTTGCATTCACTAAAGCATATTTAATTGTATTAAAGTCATTCTGGCACTGTTCCGACCAGATCCAAACTTGATTCTTTCTGAGTAGATTTAGCAGATGTTTACTGTTCAAAAGTGGTTGTGGTAAAAAAGTCTGAAAAATGAACATAGCCCAAGGAATGATTTTAACTGCTTTTTTGTTCGAGGGCTAGGAAAGTTTCTGATAGCATATAATTTACTGGGATCGGGACGTATGCCCTGTGAATTAATGATATGTCCTAAATATTTTATCTCACTGCAACCATATTTTGATTTTCTAAGATTGGCTGTGACTCCAGCTTGTGCAAATTTTTCTAAAATTCCTTGAAGTGTATCAATGTGTTCATTCCAAGAGTGTGTAGCTATCAGTATGTCATCTACATAATGTGTGACTGTCTCAACTAAATCTTCGCCAAGCATGGTATCCAGGGCTGTAATGAATACCCCAGAACTGACATTCAATCCAAAGGGTAGAACACAAAACTGATAGGTTCGCCCCCCGAACATAAATGCAGTATATTTCCGAGAATCAGGAGTGATACCTACTTGCCAAAATGAATTAGCGAGATCTATTGTGGAAAAATATTTTGCATCTAGAAATTTCTGTAATTGCTCTTCTAAATTTTCGGGTTTTGTGTGAACCGGTAAAATTATTTCATTAATTGCTCGTGCGTCTAACACTAGCCTAATGCTACCATTTGGTTTTTTGACAACAAGTAGAGGACTACAGTAAGGTGAGGTGGATGGTTCAATGATCTTCCAGTCTAACATTTGTTTTAGTTCTTGCCACACAGCAGGTCGTTGAGATAACGGTACGTTATATGTCTTGTGGTAGAAGATCTTGTGAGGCTTAACTTCAATCTTGTACACATACGTGTTGATAACACCTAATCGTTTGGTAAAAACTTGTAAATATTTTGATAACACTTCCTGTAGTTTCATACGTTCATGTACACTGAGAGCTGTAGCTTCATTTATCTTATGATCAAGCAATGTTTTCAAGTCCATTAGCTCTGTGTCAGATGAGTGTGTTTGCATGTGTTGAATGTCATTGTCAAGTACTAACTGAACCTTGTACCCTGTACAGTGTTTGTCATGCTTTAGAGTTCTCCTGTCCAAATCAATAATAATTACACTGCCTTTATCATTTAAAATACATTTACCTTTGGAGAAGTCTATAATGCAGTCCTTCTCGCGCATAGTATCTAATCCTAATATGCAATTTGTCACAAGGTTTTGTACAACCAGGAATGGCCATTGTACGGTTCCATTACCTATTTTAATGTTTACAAAAACTTGCTTCTTAACCCTACATGAATTATTACCTAAAGCAGTAGTTATTTTACAGTTTTGGGCGGGAAACTCAGGCACAGGCTCCAATTCACACATCTTTTTATAGAAATTTAAAGACAAAACTCTCACAGCTGCACCTGTATCTAAGATAATAGTAGTTGGAATTCCACCTACTACACCAGTAGTAGAGGCTAAAACAACTTCATTTGTGTTTGAACGACATTGTGTACTGTCATGCAAAAGTTCATCTGATATATTCTCATTGTGGTTGTATCTTATAAATAAAACAGGTAGTTTTTGTTTGGAATTATTAGGCAAATCAATATTTTGTTGTTCAATGGTGGTGTCAAATAACTGATTAACATTGAAGTCGCCCCCCAAGAATTCTTCAGCCACGACCCGGGGCATAGAGGTGACTGTTTCTAGTTTGTTGGGTTAGCATTTGTATTAGGTACTGACAGAGATTGAGGTTGTGTATCAGGTGTCACTTCTATTATATTCACATTCGGATATTGCCTGTTGTGATCTCCAAACTTTTGCTGTTGTTGTTGCTGTTGCGCATTATGACTTACCTGTCGGTCGTAAGGTATGCTCCAATTTTGTCCTGGTGGCTGCTGTGGTATAGCAGTGTTTGAATGAAAGTATTGATCGCTACGAGTCCAGCCTTGATGCTGTCTTGGCTCGTGGTTATTATTAATTCTATTTCTGTTTGTGTTTTTGTTGTTACATTTGTATCCGTTGTTACCGTTGTTGTTATTATTACCGCGGTGCCTTTTGTATGGATTGCCGCATGAAGTGTTATTACTGTTGGAACTGTTGTTTGTATTGGAATACGCGTGTTGATTTTGATTTCCGTATTGAGACGGCATGTGAGTTTGCTGTTTTTGCTGTACCGCTTATCCAACTGTGGGCGCGCCAGAATTGAGTTGGCAAGCCTGCATGTTTTGCATACCACTAGTATAAACATTGTGGCTGCTGTTTTGCCGCGCGAAGCGCTGATCTTCTAGTAACATTTCAACCGAATCTAAAGCCGTTAAAAAATAATCTGGATCGTCATCCGGAATATGTAAGAGTTTTTCTTTAATGTTGAAAGGCAATTTGGCCTTCAACGCACGGAGTGTATCACGTGTTGCGACTGGTTCGTCCAAAAAATGTCCCATGTTCAAGTATTTTTCAAAATACACTCCTGGAAATGGAGAAAAGAACACATTGGCACCGGTGTGTCAGACCCACCATACTTGCTCCGGACACTGCGAGAGGGCTGTACAAGCAATGATCACACGCACGGCACAGCGAACACACCAGGAACCGCGGTGTTGGCCGTCGAATGGCGCTAGCTGCGCAGCATTTGTGCACCGCCGCCGTCAGTGTCAGCCAGTTTGCCGTGGCATACGGAGCTCCATCGCAGTCTTTAACACTGGTAGCATGCCGCGACAGCGTGGACGTGAACCGTATGTGCAGTTGACGGACTTTGAGCGAGGACGTATAGTGGGCATGCGGGAGGCCGGGTGGACGTACCGCCGAATTGCTCAACACGTGGGGCGTGAGGTCTCCATAGTACATCGATGTTGTCGCCAGTGGTCGACGGAAGGTGCACGTGCCCGTCGACCTGGGACCGGACCGCAACGACGCACGGATGCACGCCAAGACTGTAGGATCCTACGCAGTGCCGTAGGGGACCGCACCGCCACTTCCCAGCAAATTAGGGACACTGTTGCTCCTGGGGTATCGGCGAGGACCATTCGCAACCGTCTCCATGAAGCTGGGCTACGGTCCCGCACACCGTTAGGCCGTCTTCCGCTCATGCCCCAACATCGTGCAGCCCGCCTCCTGTGGTGTCGCGACAGGCGTGAATGGAGGGACGAATGGACACGTGTCGTCTTCAGCGATGAGAGTCGCTTCTGCCTTGGTGCCAATGATGGTCGTATGCGTGTTTGGCGCCGTGCAGGTGAGCGCCACAATCAGGACTGCATACGACCGAGGCACACAGGGCCAACACCCGGCATCATGGTGTGGGGAGCGATCTCCTACACTGGCCGTACACCACTGGTGATCGTCGAGGGGACACTGAATAGTGCACGGTACATCCAAACCGTCATCGAACCCATCGTTCTACCATTCCTAGACCGGCAAGGGAACTTGCTGTTCCAACAGGACAATGTACGTCCGCATGTATCCCGTGCCACCCAACGTGCTCTAGAAGGTGTAAGTCAACTACCCTGGCCAGCAAGATCTCCGGATCTGTCCCCCATTGAGCATGTTTGGGACTGGATGAAGCGTCGTCTCACGCGGTCTGCACGTCCAGCACGAACGCTGGTCCAACTGAGGCGCCAGGTGGAAATGGCATGGCAAGCCATTCCACAGGGCTACATCCAGCATCTCTACGATCGTCTCCATGGGAGAATAGCAGCCTGCATTGCTGCGAATGGTGGATATACACTGTACTAGTGCCGACATTGTGCATGCTCTGTTGCCTGTGTCTATGTGCCTGTGGTTCTGTCAGTGTGATCATGTGATGTATCTGACCCCAGGAATGTGTCAAGAAAGTTTCCCCTTCCTGGGACAATGAATTCACGGTGTTCTTATTTCAATTTCCAGGAGTGTATCTGCGTAAGTTACCATTTTTACTGTTAAAAGTTTCAGGTTCTAAAATTTGTCTTCTGAGTCGCTCCTGGACGGATTGCGACCAGAATTTGTTCAGAAAGGCACGCTCAAACTCACTGTACGTGGTACATACGTCAGCTTGACTGTATGCCCAGACAGCTGCATCGCCTTGGGTGCAACCGACAATATACGAAATCTTCTTCCGGTCACTCCAAGTGCGTGGAAATGCGTTACTAAAAGATTTAAGAAAAATCACCGGATGAATGGTTCGTTTTTCTGGGATAAAAGTCTGAAATTGCCTGTGTTTTATTAGCTTTCTTCTTCCTTTGCATTATGATATGGATTTGTTCCACTGTAATTACTGTAACGTTCAGATGGCGAGTAATTACTATAATGTTGCTGTGGTTTACCATGATAATAGCTTGTGTTTGTGTTTGCACGTCGTGGTATGCGTTGTTGTCGTGGTGTGTTTTGTTCTTGTGTGTTTGTTGTGTGCGGTATGTGTGCGTCATACTCGTATGTATATTGGTTTCTGAACTGTACATTTTGACTGATATTTTCGTTACATTCAGACTGTGGTTGA
Source organism: Schistocerca cancellata (assembly GCF_023864275.1). NCBI lineage: Eukaryota > Metazoa > Arthropoda > Insecta > Orthoptera > Acrididae > Schistocerca > Schistocerca cancellata. The sequence goes on along the minus strand of NC_064631.1, from coordinate 282,850,774 downwards.
TCGGTGAATTGTCTTATGGGTGCAGTGACAGATTGCACTGCGTCACTAATCAGCTGTTTGTTATTAGTGATGTATTCCGCTACGGAGTCGTGCACAATTGTTGGTAAATTTTCACGTATGCATCTATCAAAATGTTTGTCTTTGCTCTCTACCCAATCATGAAATTCTTTATTAATATTTTGAAAATGAGGTGTGGCATCAGATTGTAATCTGTCAGTCAGTTGTTGTTCAACATCGACAAATTTATTCTGCACGTCAGTAATTCGTTTATCAAGGTTGTCATGTACTGAAGGATATGTTTGAATTTGTTCAGTAAGAGCTTCAGACGTGACATTAAGGTTTTTTACTTGTGTCTGTAAAAGTGCCACGTCATTTGTAGTCTTTTCTTGTCTCGTATTAAGCTTGGAAAATTTCGTACTGAGTTCTGTCATCTGTTTTGTCAGTGTGACGTCTATAAGTTCCACACGTTTACATAAAGTGTCATTACATGCCTTGATTGCTATGAGGTCAGATTTAATTTCGTCATTTTGTGTCTTTAACTGTTCATTTTGTGTCTTTAAGGTTGTCAGGTTTTCCGCGTTCTGCATCCTTAAGGCTGCCATATTTTCGGCGTTTTGTTTCATTAGCATTTGTAACATGTTGGCAATGTTTACTGTTTGCAAGGTCTCTGCCTCCGCCGCGTCATTAGACGTGACGTCATGTATTAACATGGGCTCTGACTGAGACTTTGAAATTTTTGTGGTGGACGGCCTATTGTCAAAATTTCCGTTAACACTTGCGTCAATATTTGATGAATCGTCACTACCGGTTGCTGTCGTAAAGTCATTTTCTAACATTTGTCTCTCGTCCGAGTCGGATTGCGTCTGAATAGTATGTCTTTGCTGTTCCATCTTTGCGTATTGTTTTCTAGTTATGACCATGCCACACGTATGGTATGCTTCAAGAAAATAAAGTTTGACACTGGTTTTATAATAAAATGCAGTTGAACATGAATCGCTCGTAGCAACAAAGGCTGTTTGTTAATTTAAAAATGTAAACTGAATATCGGATTATTCTTAATGGCTGCTGGCCATGTTACAACGTATCGTACAGAAGTCGGCCATATTGTACACTCGTGTATAGGTATTGTTGCAGAAGTTATTGTTTAAGGAAAAGCACTGAGAATGAAATTTATCACTGAAAACTGCTACGCGCGAAAGAAGTACTACAGAATCTACTGAAGAGCTAATACACTGAATTATGCGTCTGGTCAAGCCTGCGAATGCAAAGATGCTGCGTCTTACCTTATTTTGCTGGAAGCTTCGTTGCGTCTTCCCGCAAAATTTTAGAATTGGAAAATATCTTCAGATTTTTGTTATTTCTCATACATTCACGTCCAGGTCCAGAAAGTTGATTTTTCACATGAAACAAAGAGAACAATGTAACAAATGACAAAATAACAAGTCCGACACACAGTCGCCAATATAAAATAAATAAAATATTAATTTTGTTGTATATGTATGATAGTGATTGGTTGTAATTAATATTTGCTTATCTGGAACGTGGACGTTTAATTATTTGGTATCAGATGCTTGACAATGGCTTTTTCGTAAATGCAATGTTATTCGTAGTTGACTGTGAAATGTGATTCAAATAATCGGACTTCGTATTTAAATCGTTTCCAAAGACTGCTGTGGTAGGTGTGGACTCAAAATCTAAATCTCAATGTTAGAATAATTTGCCAGCCATGTCAATACGTCGTACAGAGGTGACTGTCTACTAAACATAAAAAAGTTTACACAGTTAGTTAAATCAGATATATTCAGCGAATAAGCCTACAGTTAAATAATTCTTACTTTCATAAATATAAATTCTTTACAGAATCGAGTGCCTAGTAAGATTGCAAGTCGCAGTGTTCTTATATAACTTCAAATATGGCGGTGTGCCAGTTAATAAAATATACGTGCTTCCCGCACCAGTTGTTCTGCAAGACCTGCCTCTTCTTAATCAAACATAAGAGTGTCCTAATTGTATTTTGTTTTATCAGCGACATAGCGCTGCAGTTCTGTGCCATAGGCTTTATTTATTTGTCAGAGATTAATTATTTAATTAAGATTTCGCGTTTCCAAGGAAACTCATGCACGGCATGCAAATGTGCCTTTATAGACTATGTCTGTAATACAATATCCACAGTCAAAGTCTATCTTCAGGAGTTCTGGGAAATGGAGGGATGCAAAACTTTTTTTGATGTGTGACTTTAAGTCAGATATAGCTAATTTACATGCATTTCGGATATTTCTAATAGCAAATGCTGCATTGCAGCACTTGTCTCCAAGCACAGTGGCACATGGTATCCATCCTTGTTTTGGAGGTTAAAATCTAACTTACTTTATATACAGAATACATTCTAACCTAACCTAATCTCCTTGAGCCCACCGAAAACTGACAACAGAGACCGGACGCACCGTGACCAAGCTGTCAACCTTTGGCAATGGGGTCAGATGACTGTTGTGAGTGCCATTGTGAATGCAACCTGATGTGGCCACAGCATTGTAGGAGGAGTCGAGCAGTGATGTGCAAACATGCAGAGCACAGGGAATTGCCCAAATTATGAACATACCTGTGAGCACAGTACATGAAGTTCTACAAAACATCCTGCATTGCTATCCATACAAAAATACCCATGTTCAGGAGTTGCTTTATGCTGACTTGCCACTAAGACAAAGGTTTGCTCAAGAATTTCTTGTTCACATGGAAGTGGACAATGAATGCCCAAGAATATTCTGTGGACAGACGAAACCCATCTCTGTCTCCATCTCCTATGACATGTCAATACACAGAATTTCAGAATACGGGCAACAGAAAATCCTCTCGCATGTCAACCAATACTGATTCGTCCTGCAAAGATAACTGTGTGCTGCAATAGATGGCCATATTTATTCCAGGAAATGGGTTATGCATGTGCTGTTAGCAGTACCATGTAAATGCTATGAGAGTCCTTTGCACACCAACATCATTCCAACCCTTCAAAATCTTGGATGTGTGGGTAGATATTTTTATGGAAGATGGTGCTGCTCTGCACGCTACACAGCAAGTGAAGAAGGTGCAGCAGAGACATTTTGGAAATGCTAGGATTATCAGTCATCATATCCCTGTAGCCTGGCCATCCAGATCACCTGATCTTTATCTGAGTGAATTCTGGCTGTGAAATTATCTGAAAGATCCTGTATTCAATGCCCCAATTACAAACATAGCTGAACTGAAGGAATACATTGCACAACACGTTCTGAACATGTCAGTAGGCGGGCAAAGTGTGTTTCGTTTTGTTAGTGCATGTTACATAGATTCATGGGGAAATCTGATTGATTTATGGGATCCCCTTCCCTTAATCTACTGTTTTTAATGGATTTATGACACCAGGGGATTGATTTATTCCCCTCTGGTGATAATCTTCTGAGGAACCCCCAGCCCTCCCCCTCCTCTTCCTCCTTCTCCTCCCTCACCACTCTGGGAAACCCACTAGCCTCTACAAGCACACTATTTACATCAAATTAAGTGATTAATTAATTATATCAATAAATTAATCAACCCCTACCCCTCAGGGAAATTCCTTAGCCTTTCCTTCCACCTGCCACCCCCTCCCTTCACCCCATTGGAAATTGGCAAGAAATGGTCTCAGTCTGCGCTAGATAGGGAGGATCTCACGACAGGAAATTGAAATCAATGTCAATTACATAGCAAGGGATATTCTATTTATTTATAAAATTCAATTCACAGGGGTTCGATCTCTTTTTTATTTGGTGGGAAATGCTCATCATTCTCTGCTGTTTCGGAAGATGCATGGCTTGTAAAATACATCGAAAGGGAGTAATTAATTACAAGTAGACGGTTTTTTTCCAATCTCTCAAGGAATTCTGTCATGCAATCAAGGTCAGCATAACTCACTGCACGTAATTTTACTGATAAAAGACTTCCAACTGCACCTTCACACCAACCACAGGGCAATGTGGTGGCCACTACCTGAATTACTGTGTGCGCAGATTGGGAGAGAGTCTGCACTATGCCCACTTTGGCGTGCAACCGCTGTTGACTGCAGCACCCCCAGCTGCCTCACGTATTACCATGCACACAGGTTGGTGACAGAGGCACGCAGATCAGAAGTCGTGCTAATCCACAAACAAAGTATCAGGTGACAGCATCTTTTTGATATTGACACCTGAGAAATTCCTGTCGAAACACATGCTCTCTCTCTCTCTCTCCCTCTCCCTCTCTCTCAAGTGGTCACTTCCTGTCATGTGCCATTGCTAGGCCCACATGCACCATTGCTCACAGTCACACTGAACAGCAAACGAAGCAGCATTTTTCTGGGAAACCTCCAATCCTTACCCTGCTGGATACCAGCACGTACAAAACTCTCTCTAAGCCCAATTCGGATCAGAAATACTGCTGAAGTCAATAAATTGATTGATTGACAGATATTTGGTCACATGATCATGATTTAGGGGAAATAAGGCAGATACAGTCAGCCTCCGGAAGAAGAAAGACCTTGAAGCGACAACAGCAACTGAGAGCCTCATCTGCCTCTCCATCGGAGAAGAAACGTACAAGTAAGTACTCTTTACATGTTGTTGCTACTATTATCGCATGTAGCAGTTCCACCTCTTGTTTGTCAAGTTACCTTTCTTTGTTCAGCTTCATGTCACTGTCTGTGGACACTTACTGCTTCTTCTTCTTTGTTCAATGGCCTTTGGCATGTCCGGAACGGCTGCAAGATTTAGCAAGTTTAGACCAGCAGCAACTACTATCGCCTTGTTGGGACCTGGCCTGTTAGGACCAACAGCAGTTTTATCACTGTGGGATCCTGTAACGCACCTGACCAGTGTGTTGGAACAGGACAAGAAGTTGTTAATGTCCATCCTGCTCATTGATCTGTATAATGAAGACACCCAGCAAGTTTCAGACTTTCAGAACAACTGTGTGTGTGTGTGGGGAGGGGGAGGTTGAGGGCGCTTACATCGCATGGTGCAGGTCAGTACTGGTAGCCAATGTATGCACCATCACAGAACATTCTGGCGTGACTGCAAGGACAAGGTGTTGATGTGGTGGATGAGAAGCTGCCGATTCCTCCCAGTGCTTTAATACTTTCACTTCTACTTACAATTTAACAGCTAGCGGTTCAAAGCGCTTAAATATTGGTACAGAAGCATCAATGGACAGTGACTGGGTTGTTGTGTTAGAGATTGAAAATGCATTGAGAAGTGTTAAGATGTGGTTTATGGAATTTCCAATAAGATGAACTGTGTTGTGCAGAACACTATGTCAACCAACAGATAACCTCCGAGTATTCCATTTCTGGGCATTTACTGTGCTAGCCTGATGCTGTCTATAACATCATTGCACGATGGTGTGACACTTGTGGTAACATCTGAAGGGCGATCCACTTGTCTGCAACACTCCAATGTCACAAACTTAATTGGCCTGTGGATCGTTCTATCTCTTGTTCTGGAGAGGCTGAACTTTGGGATGATGTATGTGCAAAGTGTGTGTAAAGACATCTTGAACTATGTTTGCATGCACAGTGTGCAAGAAAACGATCTGGAACAGTGTATCAAAATTATATCATAAGAAGAAGCTGAAGAGACACTCATCAATTTGAGAGAAGTACATGTTGAATTTACTGTATAAAAGAAACAGTTATTTGGGAAATACTGCAAAAATGAATCAGTTGTTTTTATTGTTGATGTAATGCAGCCTATGTATCATTGCTGAAATGTAAATAAAATAAATATACATGATCGCAAGTCTTTGTTGCTTATTTAATTACCCCCTCATTATATGGTATAAGGTGTAGCCATTGTAGCTCAGTTGATAAGATGACTGTGTTATAGTGGCTACATGTATTATTATTACAAGCATTCATTTTTCTATAAATGCCCTTTACACACAAAAATCGGACCTAATCGATATAATGGTCCGGTGGGTGAAGCATCAGGGCTTTGTTATAAGTTAGTAGTCCTGTGATGATGTGGAAGGAGGCTGGAAGAGAAGAAGAAGAAGAAGAAAATGGGAAACTCCTATGTGATAACATACGAGTAATAACTGTGGGTCCATCCAACTATGGCAAGACAAATGTTCTCACTACTAACACACTCAGATGGAGTCCGCTTTGAGCATGTATGTGTATTCTCAAAAACGCTGTTTCAGCCCAGTACTAGCTACTGCAGGGTATTGATGGTGTAATACACACAACATAAGTGAAAGCAGTCCAATTCCCCCCACTGGAAAAAGTAAAGCCAAACATAGTGTTCGTATTTGATGATGTTGCTGTGGAAAACCAAGATAAAATTCTACAATATTTCTGCTTTGGTCATCATATGGGTGCTAATGTATTTTATTTGAGTCAGACATATTTCAGAATCCTGAAACTATTGACGAGGGACAATGGGAATCTCATTATAGCTTTCAGACAAGACCATTTGAATCTAAAACTCGTATACCAGGCACATGTACGAACTCACATGTCATAAGATATTTACAGATAGCTGGAATCACACACATTACAGGTTTCTTGTTACTGATAAACAAGGAAACTGAATGATTGTAGGTATAGGTGGAACTTCTAGGAGTTATATATATATATATATATATATATATATATATATATATATATATAGCTATGAAAATAGTGGTGAGTATGTTAGTGTTCATCACACCATGGACACGTTTGCATGTACCGGGTGATCCAAAAGTCAGTATAAATTTAAAAACTTAATAAACCATGGAATAATGGAGATAGAGAGGTAAAAATTGACACACATGCTTGGAATGACATGGGGTTTTATTAGAACAAAAAAAACAGAGTATTGTTAGATGAGTGAAAGATCTCATGTGCGCTTTGTTTGGTGATGATCACGTGCTCAGCCGCCACTTTCGTCATGCTTGGCCTCCCAAGTTCCCAGACCTCAGTCCATGCGATTATTGGCTTTGGGGTTACCTGAAGTCGCAAGTGTATCGTGATCGACCAACATCTCTAGGGATGCTGAAAGACAACATCCAACACCAATGTCTCATCGTAACTCCGGACATGCTTTACAGTGCTGGTCACACCATTATTCCTCGACTACAGCTATTGTTGAGGAATGATGGTGGACATATTGATTTCCTGTAAAGAACATCATCTTTGCTTTGTCTTACTTTGTTATGCTAATTATTGCTATTCTGATCAGATGAAGCGCCATCTGTCGGACATTTTTTGAACGTTTGTATTTTTTTGGTTCTAATAAAACCCCATGTCATTCCAAGCATGTGTGTCAATATGTACCTCTCTATCTACATTATTCTGTGATTTATTCAGTTTTCAAATTTATACTGACTTTTTGATCACCCAGTATATCAAGCACTCAGCCTCAGAGGACAGATGTGCATGGACAGAGAATGTATCTGCACAGAGATGGAAAATTTCAGTCTTTTGGACGTAAAGTTAAGGAGCTAGAAACATATGCCCAAACCCTTCTGAGACTGATCAACGAATTAGATGCTAGGATTAAGGAACTAGAGACATACACCTTTATCATTCTGAGAAAGAAAGTAAATGTCTTGGCTGTAAAAGTTGATGGAACTGAAACGAAAGTATATATGTAACTGTAAAGCTTGAGTGAAATGTATATAAAGTGGAGTCAGTGAAGCAGCCCACTTACTACATATCAAAATGTCAACTAAGCAGAACATCATTGCTGCATGTAAGGGCATAAGAGAGAAGTTACAGTTGTTGAGTTTAGGACATTTGGATTGAGAGCAGACACAGCGAGAAACGTTTAAATCAGTTACTGCGTCTTTTGATGAGCTATCAGTGAAATTATACAGAAAAAATTTACTGTGTTAGCAGGGAAATATCATACGTGCTGGGCACCCAGCCTATAACTTTAAATGGAAGAACAATACAAATGTGGTAGGGAATTACAAAAAACATCACCTCTACTGAACCAAATTTTCCTTAACTCTCAAAAACAGTAAACTTTTTACCCAAAGATCTGGAGATGAATGGTGAAATACTACAACTGACTGTTGTACACAGGAAAGCTGGAAACCATGCAGTGTGAAATACAGGGACATTTTAAAGCATTGTTATGAGACAATCGGTATAGCAGCGGTGATGGTATTAACATTCAGCATAAAGGAGTCAGCAATCACCCTCCTGAGTGTATATACTATGACGACACCAAAGAGACAATAAATCTACTACGACTGTGATCAGCTACTGCAGGCAATACTGTTCATTCAAATGAGGTTGTCTCAGTAATTTCAGAGGTAAGAGATAGAGGTATAACCGAATGAGTATGGAGATAGTAGTTTGAGAACTGTTCAGACCAGCACACAAAACATACTGTCATAGCCATTTTATGATTAAAGATTTGGATGACTTACATCAAGCTGATCTTGAAGATATGAGAGAATATTCACACGAGAATGACGGATTCAAATATGTTTTAATGGTTATTGGTACATACTGCAAATTTGCCTTTGTATTACCTTTTAAAACAAAAATGGGGAGAAATGTCGTGGATGTGTTTGAGAATTTGTTGCACACAGGGATGAATTGATGTCCGGACAACCTTCAAACTGATTATGGTGGGGAATTTTACAATAGGTATTTCAAGACCATGATGTAGCGGTACAGAATACATCGTTGCTCAACATTCACCCATCTGGAGGCAAGTATCATTGAACGTCTGAACAGAACCATAAAAGGTCGAAAGTGGGTGTGTTTCAATCTTCGCAGCTCATAAAAATGGGCAGATATCGTCCCAGAAATAATTGCACAGTATTATCGAACCAAATATAGCACCATGAAAATGAGACCAATCGATGTTTGTGATAATAGACTCATGCATATGGTGTGCTATTGTATTAAAACGCTGGATCCATGTAAATTAAATTCAATGAGGCTGATTTGGTACTTATCTCAAAACACAAGACAGCATTTGAGAAGTCATATCTCCAAAACTGGTCGAGTGAGATATTCACAATTTCCAGAGTGCAGAGCCGGCCAAAGTGGCCGCGCGGTTCTGGCGCTGCAGTCTGGAACCGTGAGACCGATACGGTCGCAGGTTCGAATCCTGCCTCGGGCATGGATGTGTGTGATGTCCTTAGGTTAGTTAGGTTTAATTAGTTCTAAGTTCTAGGGGACTAATGACCTCAGCAGTTGAGTCCCATAGTGCTCAGAGCCATTTGAACCATTTTGAACCAGAGTGCAGAGAAGAGATCGCAGAGTGTTCATCTTAAAGGATAGCAATAGCACTGAAATTTCAGGATACTTTTGAGCCGAGGAAATGCAGAAGAGCTCAGAATCACATGTGTTTCTCATTGAGTGTGTCATAAGATGTTGAGGGAATAGGGCACTAGTTAAATGGCTTGATTTTCCTGCAACTCAAAACAGCTAGATTTATGTTGACGAATTGTTATATAATGGGGTGCACAGAGCACAATCAGCACATTAGCATAACATGCATGATAGGATATGCATTATAGAAGATGGTTGGAGTCTCAACAAACTTCCCATCGAATTACACGTTCCGAGCTTCAAAAATGTTTGGCTCATGGTGACAAGGGAATTAAACTGCTTGACGAAGCGTGTTTGGAACACGACATAGCATACACAAGAGATAAAGATCTCCCAGGATGTCATGCCGCAGATCAGATTTTAGTTGATAAAAGCCGAGGCAATATGTGCAAGAAAGGATATTGGTATAAGACAGCGTGTTGTAGCATTTGTAATTGTTAAAATCATGTGTGGTAAAATTAAGTTTGGTTAGGGTGTGAATTTCAAGCAAGTTATGAACGTTGCACCTTGGGCACTGAAGAAGAAGAAGAAGCAGAAGAAGAAGAAGAAAACGAGGGAGAAGAAGAAGCCAGGGAAGTGGTGTTCAAAAACTGTTTCCTGACAGTGATGACTGCAGCTAAAAGTGCCCTGGAGTATAAAGGAATGATTAAAGCACGCAGGTTTCTGCCGATACCCAGTACTTAGGTGGAATTTTTCCCTTCCTCATTACTGTCCCCGTAGGTCTCTCTGGTGCTGCTGCAGCTGTTCCCAGAACAGTGAAGGACGCACAGAACTCCCAGGAGGAGCTAGAGGAAGCAAGAGGACACAACTGGATGATGGAAGCACCAGCCATTGGAAAGGAACTGTACCTGAAGCCATACAAGAAAGAACTAGACCTCCTCATAAATAAAAAAAAGCCCAATAGCTATCGTACTGGACAGAAAGCTTACAAGTGAAGATGCGCTCAAGTGAGTTGGGTAAAACTTAAGCTTTCCAAGATTTCGTGGTAGGTTTATGCGGAATGCATTACCAAAGTCTATGTGGAAATCCAGAGAATGTGGAATTGTGAATTTAGATGTTGCTGGGGGACCAGGAAACCACTGGATGGTGTATGTTAGGGAAAATACAAATAATGTCTACTATTTCGATTCATTTGGAGACTTGCAGCTGCCAAGAAGAGTTACAACGATACTTCACTGACAGAAGACGTGTGTTCTACAATTTTCATCGCTACCAAGACCTTAATTCCACGTATGGGGGCACCTGTGCATCATGTTTGTCCTAACGTTTACGAAGAAGCATCTTTGTAAGGAGATGCGTTAGCATCTAACAGTCATCGAGGTTCAGATGCAATGTCGTAAACTCCGACTCTGAAAGAACGATCGTCAGTATTATCCACGAATTACTTCCCACCGACTGATTTAAGCCATGTGGAGTGCAGTATTGTGCTGATTGAACTGGAGACTTACAGCAGCATTCCGAATATCACAGAGGCTAACTATAAACTTCATCTGGAAATTAATGGCCGAAAATAAATTTTGGAAATGGAACAGGTGTGTACGTTATTCACAATTCAAACGAAGTTTTAAAAAGGTCTAGAAAAGGGACTACATTGCGCTATGTGCAAACATCGATGCACTAAGATCAGAAATAAACACGACGAATGCAATGATCGACTTTTACCAGAAAGGATCAACAGGACAGCTAGGATGTTTCACTGAAGGAGAAGTTTTGAAGAAAGATCCTAATAAATTCAACAGTCTGACCAGTCAGTGGATATATTCCCTACAGTACAATCGGTGTTGAGTGTAACATTTCAACAAACTCTTATCCCAACAACAAATTGATTCTTATAATTTACAGATTCTTCCCATCAGTGGGAATAGGTAATGAGGGGATAAGTAACAGTTCAGGCTTTGGACTATCTGGAGCTGCGTATTGTGGGCTAGGGTAATCAACTTGTCGAATTTCATGGTGTAGAAGTCATTGTACGACTACATCTAAAGTAGAACCAGCAGTGACCTTGAATGTGCAGGGACCCAAAGCGACAGTGGCTTTCAACCAGCGCGGACCTGTTGGAGGCGGAATCGATGACCACTAACTTGCCAGACCGGAAGCGTCAGCGGTGAACTTCAACTAGTCAGGGATCGCAGTAACCCTGTATTGTTAACATAGAAAGGGTGAACGTATGTATAAAATCAAAGAGCACTATGTGCAGCACAGCACTACACAACAGAACAGCAAGGTGATAACACATGCAGGCTATGAGTTTCTTAAATCAGTGGGTCTGAAGCTATACAGTGATGTGCTTCAATATAATTAGCCTGGTGGAATATGACCAGTGTATTATATGGCAGGAATACTTCTCGGATAAACTTTATACCTCAACCATTTTTAACAAAAAGGATAAATTTGGGATTGTCACCCAACACAAAGACACTTTAACCATCCTGTGCAAGAGTTTCATATATCTTGATGGATCATTTACGAAAGGGGATGGCGCTGCTACAGTGGCATCAAACCTTATACATAATGCTTTAGCACTCATGTTTCATGAGATATGATATCAACTGAACCTAGTTAAGATTGACTGTAAATGCAATGTAGGCATAACATCGATTCTTAAAATATATGTCTCTTCTTCTCCCTCGGATCTGAACGATTTAGAAAATGCTGGATGGTTCATACACGAGCCAGCGCATAGAGCAGTGGAAGAGTACAAGCGATTTACTGTGTGCATACCTTTAAAATTAACGTTGAGACTGGTTGAGAATATTTTTAAAATTTTTTCGTGTAGCTCTTGTTGAGAATATTTTTGCAGTTTGTTTCAGTAGCACTGGATGAGAATATTTACAATTTTTTTCATAAAACTACGCTAAAAACTAATATAGGGATACTTTTTTTGCTACAACTAAATTTCACAGTTCTAATAGGTTGAACAATAATTCCGATGCACTGTAAGCTAAAAGCACTTAAAATCTAATCAGTCTTGGACAGTTAGCAGCAGGTGAACTCTTAAAAACTATTCTATTTACATGACACCCATGGTATGTAAATATATCCGCATTGTTTGCACAGTACATATTCGATGTGTATGAACAAATAAATATTTAGATGTCATATATTTTCTTGAGCTTTTTTATATTTTTAAAACTTTTTTTATACTTTTTTCATAGTACACACACACACACACACACACACACACACTCTCAGTGTACATCTTATAACTTTTCGATCTTATACTAGTTTCGCTGTAACATATGGTGTCTGCAGTGCAACACTTCGTACATTGCTGTACAGGCACTATAAATGGTCTTCGAGAGAGAGGGCTCTCGATGCCTTAGCCTGCCTCTGGGTAGGACCTTCCAATGTGTGATACACATATATTTCTACATCTACATCTAAATATACATCTGTACCCCGCAAACCACTGTGAGGTATATGGCAAAGGGTACATTCCATTTCAGCAATTATTAGCGGCATTTGCCATTCTATTCACTTATGGAATGTGAGGAGAATGATTGTTTGAATACCTCTGTATATGCATTAATTATTCTAATCTTATCCTCACTATCCTTATGTGTGTGACATGTAGGGAATTGTAGTATATTCCTAGAGTCATCATTTAAAGCCAGTTCATGGAACTTCATTCATAGACTTTCTCGGGATACTTTACATCAGCCTCCAACAGTCTACCCATTCAGCTCCTTCAGTGTCCCTGTGACACTCTCCCATGGATTGAACAAACCTGACACCATTCATGCTTCCCTTCTCTGTATATGGAAGATACCTGCTGTTAGTCCTATTTGGTATGGGTCCCACACTCTTGAGCATTATTCTAGAATCAGTCACACGAGTTATTTGTAAGCAATCTTCCTTGTAGACTGATTGCACTTCCCCAGTATTCTACCAATAAACCAAGGTCTACCATGTGCATTAACCACGACAGCCTATGTGATCATTTTTTGATCACAGACCTACAAACTCCACAATCAGCAACCCATTAGCCTTGTCTTTCAAAAGACCATTAACCCTCTTATTCTGTGGAAGAAAACTATAAGGATTATCAGCCTTGTCTGAACATGTGTCATTACTGCGCTACATCATTACTTCATATGGATTGCTGTTCTTAACCCACCAGATGAAGCTACCTGTATCTATATTAAGTCATTTGGGGCCTGTGAAATGCGTTTCCGCAAACTTATAATGAAAGTGGTACACGTGGACTTCGGACAGGTTTAGCATGCACATCAGCACATAAACTGGTTTTGTAAAATGTACTGTAGTCTTCGCCATTTCCACAGCAATAAAGTTTTCATTCAACGTGGTGACCCATTAAAAATTTAGTCGGGTGCTGCATTTTCTTGCGCTATACGCCATCCCTTTCGGTTCTAATCAAAACTTCACATCCTTCCTTCAAATTCCCCATTTTTCGCAAAAAATGAATTACAGTAGAGCGTCGATTATCCGAACGTCGGTCAACCGAACGACCGCTTAACCGAACTGTGTACTCGCTCGCACCTGTTACTCTCCCGCCCTACCGTCCATCATCCCTCTCACTCCCAAACCAAGTTGCCCACAGTAGTCGCCGCACTGGACCACCGCTGGCGGAACATTGCTTCTAATGGGGCCTTCACAAGGCGCTGCTGACCGGCCAAGCCGCCAGTCGCTGTGTTTCAACAATCAGCACACTTCTGTCGGCTTAGCACTGGCAGCAGAAGTAGCGGCAGTATCAAAACTGTTCACAGCACCAGCTGCACCAGCTTAGAGTTGAGGCGTACCGCTCCGCGCAGTTTGAAGGATTGCGCGCCCCCGAGAAGAGCTTCTCACGGTGCAAATAGTCACCTTCTGTTCTCTGTTGCGACCACTTGTGTGCTGCTGCGTGAAGAAGTGAACTTGAAGATACAAAATGCTTAAACGTAAACGTGTTGTTCTTTCTGTGAGGGACAAGTATGAGATTATTAAAAGGTTATACCAAGAGCCTCTGAGGCGTTCACTTGTTTAGATACTGCCTTGCGATGGTTTGAAGCCCAAGATGGAAAGTGACCAGTTTCAGATATCTGTAATGAAAAAAGTACGTGACTTACCTACTCGTAAGCGTGTAGGCTTGCTTAGACAGACCAAAATAAAGGATTTTTTTAAACGTTAATTTTGTATACTGTGTGTATTGTTCATGCAAAATGCGTATGTAATATGTATATGTTTTTGTTTAATAAAGTGTGCCACATACTATATATTCCTACTGAAGTTGCCTTCGTATGTTACTTTGTAATACTAAAAGAGATGCCTGTTTTTATGAATAAATTTACTGGACAGTAAATAAACAGCAAGTAAACGTGTACAGTTCGATTATCCGAACAAACCAGTTTTCCGAACACCCATGTCCCCCAATTACTTCGGATAATCGACGCTCTACTGTAATTACAAATTTAAAAAAAATGTTTCTCAAGATTACACGTCACAGAAGTTCTCTGACTCGTATTCAGATCACTATACTCTTTCAACCGTTGCGATTTCTTGAAGGTGGTAGCCCAGATGATTCTAACCAGCTCCATCCCCAAGCTGAGACACTGCTGGACATTATGATAATGAATAATACATCGCCTCTTATTCCCCATCATTACCATCAGTTTTCGGGTGGTTCCTCCTTGCGAAACTACTTGTTTCAGGCACAGCGGCAAATCATTGTGCAGATCATGTAAGCTAATAGGAGATGTGAGTTCTACCTCTCCGACATACCGCACATCAGAATCAACTGCCATACCCCCCTTGATTTTTCCACCTAATCCCTTTTATTCATTTTTGGGGAACCATAGAAACACAACAATAGGCAGTGATTGCTGCATGGTGTACCCATATTTACATCCAGGCACATGATTTAACTCAAATCAAGTTATGTGCTGAACCTGTCATCCAACTGTGGGTTATTTGCCTTGGTGTGCCTATGGATACATTGGCAAAATCCCCTCACTCAAAGAAATGAAACTTGTCAGCATCAGTAAATAATTGAATCTGCACTTTGTTTTCTTGAGCATTGTGTCCCAGGACAACCCAGGTGCTGTGTAATATAAGGTGGGATCCAGAGAATATTTGGTAATGCATAGACTCCAGAATTTCTCTAAAATGGTCTCATGCAAGCACACGATGTGTCCAAAGGCCGTGCATACTCCCCTAAAGTGGAGATTTTGATTTCCGCCAGACATTCACTACATGCTCGTATTCTCCATCTGTTATAGTAGAGTCAATTTTTCAGGTCTAACTCACTTACTTTCATTTAAAAAAGTCTATTTTATAATAAATTACTAAGAAAAAAATTACTTTTTCTTATCACATTCACTTATTATAAAAAATATTTTTTTATACAAAAGCAGAATGTAAGAAAAAATAAAATGATTTATGGTGAATGTAAGAAATCTATTGCTTACATAAAAATTTTCTAATTCTTTCTTCTTGGGCAACCATAAGAATTTTATGAAAAGTTGTTTGTAAATGGTTTTCGAGAAACGCTTACTTACAGTTTTATCACATTCACAAGGAGCTTTATTTTTCTGGTAATATTTTTTTACATTCTTTACATACACTACAATACCCATTTGTTCGATATTTATCCTCATAAAATTCATTAATATTCTTTTTATCCAGACAGTCGCCACACTGCTTTAGTGTTTGATATTGTCCAATTTAAAGATAATAAAATTTAGTAGAAAAAAGTAGATTCATTCTCAAAAAGCACAAAACCTTCTCAACTATTTGAAGGAAACCCAGAGGGTTTCCTTCAGATGCCGAGTTTGTTGTTGCGCGAGACGCTGCTAATGAGTCTGCACACTGCTGGCCATGGCGAGTTTGATAGTGAGGAGTGCAATCTTGGGACTGAGATAAAAATTGATATTCACAGCTGGAATATTCAATCAGCTGTGAGGTTTCATATGGGCAGGAGCTATGCTAGAGTTCTCGTCTGCAGGCATCCAGAGCCAGTTTAAGAGATGGATTTTTGTTTATTTGTCAACTGATTATCAATCAATTTTAAAAATTCAAAATGCTGTCACATTCTACTAGAAATTCTCTGTTAGTGTGCTGTGTTGTGCGTCATGAGTTAGATTTCTCTTGCCATACATTATACATACATTATAGTATCTGAGGAATTTTTATCATTGAAAGTAGCACATAATTTCATAGCTGTCTCTGGACTTAACAAAATATTTTTTCTAATGTCATGTTTGTTATTTACATAGGACAGATAGTTATAAAATTATATAGGCTTACATCCACACCACCTTTCAATTGTGTAAGCCTTTTAAAATCGAGAAAGGAGTAATATGCCTTGAGAAAATTATTTGGAAGATTAATATTCCATGTTACCCATGAGAAAATTTCGTTTCTTCAAGTATATGTTCTGCAGTTTAATGTGATAGAATAATGAAGAGAGTAGTACGTGATTACTTTTACAGTTTGTCTGAAATGTAGCAAATACGAAATATGGCATATCAAAGTTATAACAATTTGTAATATCTAACTCAAAATTCTTCTTTCCCCTTAATCCTACAACTTCTACAGTTTGTAGTTCATAAAAAGATATTGGTATTTCAGGATTTTTCAATATATTTTCTCTTTGCTCTGGCTCGTAATTTGGTTCATATTTAAAATATAGGAACACGAATTTCCATCGATTTTATGACAATTTTACCTTCATTTGGAAGTGTATTTTTTATTTCAACCACAGCTTCATTATAATCAGCCCATCTAAGAACAGCATCTCTAGCACATGAACTCCTAGTGAAAATTACTGTTAAATCGCATTCCCACATTACTTCTTTATAATCTTGAAATAATCCACCAAGCATTGCTAATTGACGATGCACTTCATTTTTCTTATTATTGATTTCTCCATTATTAGGTGTATGACCTACCATGCTTATTTTATCAGCAACAGATGCAGTCAAATGTAATGTAGACATTGATGAAATAAAAGGGTATTCTATTCTGGATATTATTTTCCTTCTTTATGGTCACATAATCAAACAGTTTTGCGACATAATTATCGATTAATTGTCATTGTTTTTTTATCATATGTCAGATAATCTAAAGCTGATCTATCAGGATTGACTATAACAGTTCTGAAGTTCATATATAACTATGCATTGTTAGGATGTAACCACAACCAATATTTATGTCCGCCCCCGGTAGCTGAATGGTCAGTGTGACGGATTGTCAATCCTCTGGGCCCGGGTATGATTCCTGGCTGGGTCAGGGTATTTTCTCCACTCAAGGACTGGGTGTTGTGCTGTCCTCATCATCATCCTCATCGACTCCAGGTCGTCAAATTGAGAGACCGTCACCTGGCGAACGGTCTGCCTGATGGGGGGCCATAGCTATACGATTAAAAAAAATTATTTCAACCTTTGAATGCTTGTTGAGTGCATTTAAATTATTTTTACTCTTCTCATTCACAGAAAATGAATAATACTGATAACTCCCCATTTTTTTCATAATTTATTAATGATAAAATTTATTAATACATTTGTAAAAACTACTGTTACACAAGCATCATTACAGTAAAGCAAATTGTCAATTTCATTGGTTATCGTAATTTCTAAATCTTGAATAGGATAAAAAACTAATATTTAATGGAATATTTGGTTCATGAATTACTGGTCCACCAAGTTCAACATTAGGCTTCAATGAAGAAATAATGTTAGTTTCCTGATGAAAATTCCATCATCTAGATTGAGATTCATATTAATTAACTCAAATCAAATAATTTAGGATCATTATTACCAATGGCCTTTTTAGTGGCGTCAACAGGTTGACCACTAATTCAATCACACCTCCAATACTATCTTTTATATCTATAAACAGTGTTATATCACTTTCAACAGTAATTCTATTTACAATTTCATCTGCTGTAATGTGAATGTTTGGCGTTTTGTATCAATATACTTTTCTATTTTTTAACAGGAATTCCTATTGTTTCTCCATCACAATACAGTTTATTATTTTTCTAAGTAATATTTGGAGTTAAAAAAAATTCACAAAAACCAGCTAGTGCAACATTGTTATAACTTTCTCTTATAGCTAAGTCAGTCTTTTTTTGAGACTATGTGGCTTACCACTCAATTGAAATAATCCACTGATTTATCAATAAAAATATTATTTAATAAATTGAAACTGATTTGGAACCAAAAATAATTCCAGAGAGGAAATCAAAAAACAAACATAGTAAACTTTTACCAAATTCTATTAGATGTGCAAACAAAATAAAATCAAGTAAAGATAAAAAAATAAAGTTTTTATAAAACAGATTGTTGATAATTATTTCCCAAACTTAAGAAGAGAAAATATATTTAATTCAGACGAAAAAGTTGGTGAAGGTTTGATAAAGGAACATACAGTAAAATCAGCTGAATAAGTTTGGATGAATGACATTTAAGATTTATTTGGTAGCAAGGTGGTAATTCATGAAGAAGAATTAGATGGAAATAAAAATTACCATAATGGAAAAGTTGGAATAACTCCAATGTTAACTAATAAATCCAGTGATTTCATTATCAACAAATCAAAAGGAATTACATATTTGATTAGATTTTTAAATAAACTTAGTCAGACTTTATGAACAAGTGAAAAATGTGGTAAAGGAATAGTAAACGCTTAGATTACCAAACTTCCTTTTGCAATGCATCTTCCTGGTTGTAATTGTTGTTGTCCTAGGACAAAAGTAGAAGAAAGATTGCCTAGAGATGATAAAGCAATTAATCTATTAGATGAGTCTTGAAAAAACATGATATTGCATATGGAGATATTAAAGAGTTAGAAAATGTCATGATGCAGGTAAAGAACTTCGATTAGCTGCAAAGGAAAGACTGCATGCCACAGAGGCTTGTTAGGAGAAAAATTAGCTGCAAATGCAGATAAAGGAATAATATATGTAAAACGCAAACTTAGACTACATTTACCAGTTTAACTAGACTTCAGGCTGCATCTTGTTTAAAATGGTTGGGACTATAAATCTTCGAAATCTTCATAAATTTTTTATCTTTAGAAGTAAATTACTTCAGCATTGATTATACCTTGCTTCCTAGTGACAAGACTAAACCAAAATCAATTAAAAATGAACTCAACAATAAACAATTACATAGTACTGATGAATTTTTAACTGATGCACAAAAAAATACAGAGAAAAAACTGGCAGTAACTTACTCATAATATGAGGTATACCTGTTTTGAGAAAGATTATCGAATATCTTACAAAAAAGAAAGATAATGCTGGACTAACAAAACGGAAAGGCCGATTTTTACCATTACTACTGGTTGCATTACCATATATAGCAACTATTGGTTCACTAGCTGGTGGATCTGCAGCAATTGAAAATGCAATAATAAACAAGAAAAAGGCTTATAAAGAATTAGAAGTACAAAAAAGACACAACCTAGCAATGGAGAAAATAGTTGGTCCTGGGCTAAAAAAAAAGAAAAAATTCTAAGAAGTAATAAAAAATTGTGATAATCCTTTACATAATTTTGACATAGAAGATTTATTTAAACAATTAAAAATTAATCCCTTTCAAGGTATATTCATGATCAGTAAACCATCAGGACTTCATCCTAGAGAATATGAATATGGAATAGTAAATTTAGGTAGATCTGTACACGTTGGTACTCACTGGATTTGTTATTATAAATCGAAAACTGTGAAACTTGTTTTTGATCCATTTGGAGAAAATACACCTAAACAACTAGTTAACTATTTGGGATGAAATGATCTATACTATAATACTGATGAATACAAAATTTTTATGAAATAATTTGTGGTTATTTGTGTCTGTTTGTTTCAAAACTGTTATCAGATAGTTATAAATTTAATGATATTTTAAATCTAATAAATGAATATTTTTGGAAATAAGCTGCAGCTTAATTTTCACATGATTAATGAGCAGATAAATTCAGGAAACATGAAAATGAGTTAGAAGCAGAAATTTATACAAAAATAAAAACTTTAATCAAACAATTTCATAAGGAATTATGCAACATTTTTAAAGTAACTAAAGGATATATTGACGTTAAAGTTAGAAGATTAGTAGATTTAAAAGATCCTATAAATAGTTATGATTCAGTTCCCAAACAATATTTAGAAAATAAGTTACCCCATATTGTTACAAAATCTGAATACACAGATACTCTAACACAGTTCAGTAACTCTTTCACTACATCACATTTCAATGAAAACATTTCGAAGGAGACGGAACGGACTAAAAGGCCTAATCCTTGATGTACATGGTGATGGTATCAAGCAAGAACTGGAAAAATCAGTGCAATTAACCCACAGGTAGAATTTATGCCACATGGGAAAAATAATACATGAGCATAAGGACAAAAGAGGCAACGAACGTACCACAACACATAATTTCAAATTATACTAAACTAATAGTATCGTTAAAAAACGAGAGTTTCAAGGTGGGGCTGCAGGTGGTCTCAATCTAAAATTATAAGAGATAAAAACTACGAAAAAGTAACACGACTAATAAACGTAAAGAGAGAAAGTTATAAACGGGTGTTAGAACCGACGGAGAAGAGCCATGTCGAAACCAGGCCACCGCCATGCCGGTTGCTGCGGCTTCGCAACGCTTCTGTGATGGCAGGTCACACTTGACGCCGACGCGTGATGCAGCGTGCACGAGTACTGCAACCCAATTACGATAGCTGGGTGGTGGATGGAGGATGGGGGGTGGGAGTGTCACCGACGCGTTCCAAACGATTCGGTTCGACTGCCTGGCCGATGTAAACAGCAGAAATCAGCCCAGAGAAGCAGTATTTAAAAACGTGCAAACCAGCACGTCCTCGTCAAACAGCTGGGCATTTGGGGCCAACGAAGTGTACGGACCCTGTAACGAACTTTTGAGTCAGCTTGTGCGCCACACTTCGCGAACGCTCTGGCTTTGGGTAGGGCCCACGGGAAACAAATACTTAATTGAAAAGGTACCAGCCGAAGGTCCTAATTTTGTCTTGTGCTATCGAGAACTTCCTTAAACGCGAAGTTAAGTATTATTAAACTCTGAAGTAGTTACTCGCTCCCCAGAGACGACTGCTGGCACTCGCAAGACCTACGATGTCGTCACAGCCTGTCTTTTTCGTGTGCCTCGCGGGCAGTGATGACGTCGAGGCTCTCCTGCTTTGCGCCAGGCCGATGACGGAGACCTAGACGCTTGTGCCTAAGCCGGGACACTTAACCGCTGCCAACCGCCCAGTCCTCTGGGCGCCAGGTGGACAGCCCTCCACTTGGCCACCATACCTGGAGTAGGACGGAAGGATCTAGCGATCGAGCCCTTGCCGGGGTACCAACAAAAGACCACCGCAGCCCGCCGTCCCTGTGGCTGCCCGTCGCCGCCGCCGGTCACTCTCACTACGGCCAGGAGACACGGCAGCCTGGCGACGCAGCCGCGACAGCACAGCACTGGAATGCGCAGTCTGCAGCCGAATGCCGTCGCCACTGGGGAGACGCTGTAGTATTCTTTGCGCCGCCCACTGATGATTGTAAACAAGCATCAGTAAAGAAGTCATTGTAACCATCGACGATCCTTCTTCAGCAGCACTACGTCATTCCTCAGCACAGAATCCTACATCACAGTAAGCTATCAGAGCCGTCCTTCACACACTGAAGCACCAAAGACACTGGTTTAGGCATGTGTATTCAAAAAACAGAGATATTTAACAGGCAGAATACGGCTCTGCGGTCGGCAACGCCTATATAAGACAAGTGTCTGGCGCAGTTGTTAGATCGGTTACTCCTGCTACAATGACAGGTTATCAAGGTTTAAGAGAGTTTGAACTTGTTGTTATAGTTGACACACGAGCGATGAGACACAGCATCGCGGAGGTAGCAGTGAAGCGGGGATTTTCCCGTACGACCATTTGACGAGTGTATCGTGAATATCAGGGATCCCGTAAAACATAAAAACTCCGACATCGCTGGGACCAGAAAAAGATCCTGCAAAAACAGGACCAAAGACGACTGAAGAGAATCCTTCAACATGAGAGAAGAGAAACCCTTCTCCAAACTGCTGCAGATTTCAGTGCTGGGCCATGAAAAAGTGTCGGCGTGCAAACCATTCAATGAAACATTATCGATGTGGTCTTTCAGAGCCAAAGGCCCACTCGTGTACTCTTGATGACTGCACGACATAAAGCTTTACACCCCACCTGATATCGTCAACACTGGCATTGGACTGTTAATAACTGAAAACATGTTGCCTGATCAGACAAGACTCATTTCAAATTGTATCTATTGGATGGACGTGTACGGATATCGAGACAACCTCATGAATCCATCGACACTGCATGTCATCAGGAGACTGTTAAAGCTGGTGGAGGCTCTGTAATGGTGTGGGGCGTGTGCAGCTGGAGTGATATGGGACCCCGATACGTCTAGATACAACTCTGACAGCTGACAGCTACGTAAACATTCTGTCTTATCACCTCTACCCATTCATGTCCATTGTGCATTCCGACGGACTTTGCAAATTCCAGCGGACAATGCGACACCCCACACCTCCAGAACTGCTACAGAGTAGCTCCAGGAAAATTATTCTGAGTTTAAACACTTCCGCTGGTCAACAAACTCCACAGACATGAACATTGTTGAGCACATCCGGGATGCCTTGCAACGTGCTGTTCAGACGAGATCTCCACCCCCTCCTACTCTTACGGATTTATGGATTATGGACAGCCCTGCAATATTCATGGTGTCAGTTCCCTTCAGCACTACTCCAGACATTTCGATGCTACGCCGTGTTGCGGTACTTCTGCGTGCTCGCCGGAGCCCTACACGATATTACGCAGGTGTACTGGTTTTATTTGTTTGGCTCTTCAGTATATAACAATGAAATTTTGACCATAGTTTGTTATCTAGTAATTTACATCGAACCAGGGTTAATGAGTCCCCTTGTTCTCAATTGATGCAACAACATCAATTGGAGATTTGAGCCATGCTTTTTTTTCAGGTGGTACAACAGTCACCAAAACGATTTATTCATCGTCGTAGTAAAATATAGCCTACAGCTACCAACTGCAGTCACCCACGAACGTTACACTGTGTAGAATATATGCTATGTTTCTGCGTGAATGTTCTGGTATCCCGGCCCGAACGCACAGACCTAGACGATAGCCGCTAGGCGGAGCTCCTAATATTGTCGCCACCTCAACACCAGGCGTTGGCTATGCCCAAGCCTATTGGACAGCGGCTGTGCTAAAAAGCGCGCAGCATAACAGTTCGAACCCGAACCGAAAGCCCACAATAGACTAAAACTGCTAAAACTACTAACAGGCCGAACTTATTGATTGCACCCTTCCACTATTCTCCAAACCTACGAGACCCTAATTCGACCTATCCTCTGCTATGCAAATGTTGCAAGGATTTCCGCCTCACCAAAGTTCTGTATGTCCCTGCAGTTCTCGAACGCCATGCACTCGGTCTCGCTTTCAGCATCCGTTTACCTTCCCCCAAATGGATCCTCTACCATCTCATCGAATTCTCGCCGCTCCTCGCCCACATCGAACACCTCCACATCTTTCCTATTCGCAATTTAGATTCCAATAACCTCATTGTTTCCTCTCTGATTACCAACCCTGGTATGCTGCCGCATGTTCACAAACACACCCCTCTGTCTCTACACCTACACACACTCCATATCCTATTACAACGCAATTTCAACCAACTCCCTCTCTCAGACAATCAGATCTGCCTCGATATTTATCCGTCCTATCAACCTTAACTCTTCATCCACCTACCCCACTCCACATCAGGGCTCCTCTCTCCTTTTCCCTCTCCTTCCATCCCCGACCCTGTTCTCCTGTAACCACTACCCTACCCATACACCACACTACCCCTCACCCTCTATCTTTCTCACCGACTGTATTTCCCACTATCCACCTCAACTCCTAACTATCATCTCCATAGCTTTCCTACGTAACAGACTTCTATCTTTTTACTCATATCCCTGAACTCTATGGAACATACTCTTTCCTCCGTGGATAGTCCTCACCCTGTGCAGGTCCTTTAGGTTTTAAGTGAAAGTGCAGTGTTTCAGTGTTTTTTATCAGCAGAATTTCACCTTCCTTTGAGGTGTTTTTGGAATGTTTACATTTTCCTTTTTTAACTTCCATCTTTGATTTTGAATTTAAAGCGGAAAAACTGTCCCACATTTTGTTTCTAATTGTCATTATAACTTTTTAAAAAAATCGTTTGGCTGAAGAATGGAATACTATACTGCTGACAGCACACCACCTGCCCATGTGGGGCGAGGGGAATGACATAACAATAAACGAAAAGAAATGGCGCAGACCACGATCGTCTTTGGACTGTGCTTTCCTGTCATTCCCACATACGCACCGTCGCCTGGTTCCAGATACCGTCTCGTCTCGGCTCTCAGTTTGATTTACACTCCGCACTTGACATTCTTTCTCTTGTTGTTCGTCCTTCGCTGTTGTTATCTTTCGTGATTTTCGGCGTCTCACCGTCGTGGCCTTGGCCGGCCGCCCAACATCTCCTGGCCGTGTCCAGTTCGGGTTACCGTAAATCTTATATATTTATTTAACGGGAGATTATATGTCCTATGCTGCCAATGTTATGTTATCAAACTTTGAGATCCGTTATCTTGGAAAATTTTTAAGACACGAACTTACACTTTTCCATAGTTACTTAATGTACTTTTGTCGATATACCAAACTAGAATTGTTGCAGAAATTGTATTATGAGGCGTTTTATAATATTTTTCTCAAACTCTTAATTTTACTGGCGGAATTTTGTAAGCAAATGGACATAAAAATCAAACAACACAGGTTATTTTTATTTTTCTGGTTCTATATGTGTTGAATTTTGTTCTTGACATGCTGTGAAAATATCATGTGTCTACGTTAAGCGCTTTTTGAGATAACAGGTTATTTATAGCAATTAATGTAGTTCTTAGGAACTGAGGATTTAACTTTCTTAATCACAGACCTTCAGTTCTGAGTCTTTCATGCACCAGAATTGTCCTGGCCCATTATTCGTGTCCTCTTCAGTGTCACAATCGCCATATGTTTGCATTCTTTTCTTCCTTGCTTCTTTTTTTCATTTCCTGAACAGGTAGCTCTTCTTGGACTACAAGAAGCACGCCAGTTCTCTCAGATCTCTAAATGTGTTGTGCACTAATCTCACCCCTACATTCACCAGAAGCTGCTGTCTTTTATCGTTCCTACCATTAAAAAATATTACCGCGTCAGACACTGTTAGCTTCAGAGTCATGAGGCCCACAAAACATTTTTAGGCACATGGCACCACACAACATTACTGAAGGATTCATCCACAATATGGATCTTCCCAAGCAAACATTTCTTTAGTAGCTCTGGATTTATCAGCTATTTGATTATAGGTTTGATTGCCACCTTCACTGGAAAACGTTACCGCAAAATTCAGTTTGCCTGTACTTACACCAAGCACTATCGGGCACGTGTCACAAAAGACTCGTTATTCTGTTTATTTGCACTTTACTCACAGTTTGGACGCTTTTTTCTATGACATCTAACGTAAATTCAAATCTCACGTAACTACTACCGGCAAATTTGTATTTCTTAAACATATTTCAACGCTTAGTCATTTTATATACGTAAAAAAGCAATATATGCAAGTATACTATAGAAACCGCTGGCTGGCATTATTTTCATAAAAACTAGTGTCAGGAACATAGAACTGATTTGCTTATTTGTAATGCAAAATTCTCAGACGTAACAATGGCATCAAAACGATGCCATTCACAGCATTCTAGACACACCCCGTTTACGTGAGGCTACCAAAACCGGATTTTGTCAACCGATTTCCCAATACCGCTTCGAAGTGGTCACTTCAAAATCGATTCTGCAAATTCGCTACTAGTTGCCGGTTTTCCAATTCCGCAGTCTATTTTCGCTCCCATGTAACCGCATACCGTTTTTGAAACGTGCATGGGTTGTCAGGTTACGTCTTGTTCTCAAAACATTCGGCTAATATGGACGGAGTGACTTATTGAGCAGTGAAGGAGAAGCAGGAATATTAGGCTGAGCATGAAGCTGTCTGCCTCTAACAAGCAACTGGAGTGATACAGCGATTATGCTGACTAAATCAGAAACTGGAACAGCTGTTTTCCAGACGCCACATTTAACTGGTCTACCAAATCCGCCGACAGCGAGAAACGGTTTCCCAAATTCGGTTTTCGTCTGTCGGTAGATATGTCGCATGTAAACGTAGTGACAGTATGGTTCCCAGAATGTGACTGTTCAATTGTGGTTGTGTGTACGAGGCTCCGAAAATTGTCTGTTTTTAGGATATGATGCACCAAAATATTCAGAAGGGTCTGAAGCACATTATGGAATAGAATACAGAAAATATAAAATGTCATCTATTTTGACAAACGGTCTCCCCTTAAACAAAATTGAAAGACAAGCATATAAACAAAATTTTGTAATACTGGGTGTCCATAAAGCCCCTAACAACTTCAAGGTTTTGTTACAACGCCAGTTGTTGAAATATTTTAACAAAATTTCTTTTATTGTAATCACTGTTTACTAAAGATTTTATATATACTAAAATTTTGTGTTTCAGATAATCTGTTGATGGAAGAGACTGAACCTCTATAAAATGGAAACTTCTCAAGAGAAGGCACAATCTGTCCTGGTTTATTGAGGCAAAATCGGATGTTCAGATTCAACGAAACTTCAGAACAAAGTATGGAAGAGATCCACCATCGCGCCCTTCAAGCCGTGCATGGCACAAAAAATTTATGTAGACAGGGACAGTGTTGGATATAGGTAGGAGCGGGCGACCGAGAACATCCGAGGAAAACATCGATCGCGTTTTAAACGTCTTCACTCGTTCACCTACCAAGTCCATCCGCATTGCTGCCAGACAGTTGCAACTACCAAGTTCAACTGTGCATAACGTCGTCCACAAGAACTTACGGTTGTATGCTTACAAAGTGCAACTGTTACAGACACTTGAGCCAAATGACAAGCCAAAATGGACAGAGTTTGCCCTCAACATGCTGGAACGCCTATCGAAGGATGAAGCATTCCTCAAACGAATTTGTTTCAGTGATGACGCAACTTTTCATGCCTCTGGGACATTAAACAGACACAATGTGAGAATCTGTGGGTCTGAACAACCCAATGTGGCTAGGGAGCTTCACCTGGATAGTTCAAAAGTGAATATGTGGTGTGGAATCATGTGCAACCGAATAATTGGTCCATTTTTGTTCAACGAGTCAACAATTACTGCACAAATTTTCCTCGACCTTCTGACCGATCTCTTCAGTCCCCAGGTATCGTATATGATACCTCCAGGTATTATTTTTTTCTGGGGCGCGTACGCAGCGGAATTTTTTCTTGTGGTATCATACACGATAGACACCGCGCTTGCTGCAGCTCGCTTGTTCGTGCTTCTGCCAAGCGCCACTATGTGACAGCACAGACTGGAAAATACGGATTCTGGAACTGCACAGCATGTCTCGGCGAAATAAAGGTAAAGACATAAAATTATCAGTTACATGTGCTTTCACGCACTTTAACAACTTAGGAAAGCTCTACAGACAATACCTAATAGTCAACTATAAATTAACTTTATACAGGATTTATAAAAGTTAATGTTTTTGGTATCATATACAATACCCTGGGACACAATTCCGATTTTGTTCACGTCAGTGGAAGTGAGGTTATATTTGTTTTCCGCTTGATTCTGAGGCTTGACTAATGAAGAGATCACTGAGTTGATCAACAGAATTGATCCAGATGAGTCTGACGTAGAGTTTGATGAGTCTGATGATGAAGATGACGCTTTGATACAAAGAAGTCAAAGTGACGAAAGTTCATCAGATGAAGAAACTGTACCTCTTGTTAAAATCCGAGAAAGAAGCGAGTTTTGGATGCATACAGATGTGTAAGAATAAGTGTGTTACTAAAGAAATTACCATCTCTTAGTAGATGGTTTACTTAAAAAAACTAATTTGCCTTTCTTTTAGTTTTCAACCTCCGATCCAACATTGCTGCCACCACATCAGTAGCCACAGATGAACTCAAGAAACCATTTGAATACTTTTGCAAAGACTTTCATGGTTCATTTTTTGAGGGTATGTGTCAATTCATAAATTATAGGCATGTCAGTAAAACAGGAAAATCACTAAATTGTACTGCAGAAGAAATGCACAAGTTTTGGGGAGTGAGTATTGTTGCAGCACTTATAGGTGTACCATGTCTAAGAATGTGCTGGGAGAGGAAAAGTAGGTACCCACTAGTTGCAGACAGTGTTTCAAGAGACAGATTTTACCTACTGAGTAACAATATAAAATTAATTGACGACAATGCTATTAGTGAACAGGAAAAGCAATACAACTTTTGGAAAATAAAACCAATATTGGAGACTGTTAGAAAGGGATGTTTAGAAAACCATCGTCAAGGGAAATATCTATCGATGAGCACATGATACCGTTTCATGGACAAGTGAAAATGAAGCAGTATGTAAAGGGAAAACCTAACCCAGAAGGTTTGAAGAATTTTGTCATGGCAAACCCTAATGGCATACCCCTTGATTTCTGTATGTATGAAGAAAAAGGGAAAGAAATTCAGTCTGAAAAAGTGCCCCCTCCAGAGAAGTTAGATGCAGGAGGCAGAGTAGTGTTGAAACTTAGTGATACATTGACAGAGAAGTTGTCAATTTATGTTGACAGGTATTTTACTTCTGTTCCCCTCCTCGACAAGTTACTGAGAGACAGGAACATTACTGCCACTGGCACAATAATGCTGAGTCGCATCCTGAGAGGTATACGGCTTGAGGAAGATGCAACAATAAGAAAAACAAGAGGCAGCCATGATCAGGTGGTAAGGAATGACGGGAAACTAGCAATTATCAAATGGTTTGACAACCTAGCAATTTATTTGGCTTCAACAAAATCAGATATTGGGCCAATTGAAAAATGCACACAGTGGTCTAAAAAAGAAAAAAAGTACATTGCATTTCCTCACCCATGTGTAGTAAAGGCATACAATATTTACATGGGAAGTGTTGACCTGTTAGATAGGATGATGGGAAAGTATGGCATGAGAGACCAGACCCACAAATGGACCATCAGAGTGATTCATCACTTCATTGATTTTGCAATTGCTGCTGCATGGTTGGAATACTGCAATGCAGAATGGTATTGCAAAGAAACATACAGTGCCATACTATCAGTTCAAGCTTGATATTGCAGAAAATTTGATATATTTTCACCAACGGTCAAGTTTACTGATCGAACCTATGGAGCAAGAACTAGACTCCGAAGAAGATTATTTACAAGGTAGGAAAAGACCAAGACGTTCCTCTACCACCAAAGGAAAAAAGAAAAGCAAGCTAGCTTCATTTGCCTGAAATGATGAACCATGTTCAAAAGAACAGGTCAAAATGCTGGGCAGAAGGCTGTAGAGGTCTCACTTTGTACGATGTGAGCAGTGCAAAGTGTTCCTTTGCTTCACTGCTGACAGGAACTGTTTTAACAAATTCCACAAAAAATTAAAATAAATTTAGTACAAGTGTTGTTAATTTACATTTGATACTTGTGATAATACCAAAAGAGGAACAATTATTTGACACATTTTGCTGTGGTAATTTTGTTTATATATTTTTAATTGTTTACATAGTATAGTTAAAAATTTTGATACCAAATTACTGTTTTCACCTATCATGGTATCTACAGAAAATATGAACAATGTGTGTAATATTTCTGACTGGAATTTTTTTGGAATAAACCAAAATGAAACTGCATAGTTGTGTGTATAAATGCCCTGCTTGAGTCCCACGGTATCATATGTGATACCATCTATAAAAAATTGTCAAAGGTTAAAATTTTTTTTGAGGGTCATTCATTGTTAACTAGCATTAACAGATTGCAGTTAACACAAATTTAGTTCACTTGGAATTTTAATATGTGCTCGAGACTGAATAGGTTATGTAGCACCACAACTGAGTGACTTACAACCAACTATCATTTTCCAGCAAGATGGTGCACGACCACATTGGGGACTGCATGTTTGTCGGTTCCTCAATGAAACATTTCCAGGCAGATAGATTGGGAGGGATGGGCCAATTCCTTGGCCACCGCGTTCGCCAGATATCACTCCCTTCGACTTTTTTATGGGGATATGCAAAAGATATCGTGTATCAAATACATATATGGGACACTGCTGACTTGAAGCAAACGATTCGTAATGCCATTGCCACCATTGAAGACACTATGCTACAGCGAACATGGCAAGAAATCGAGTACCGTCTTAATGTGATTTGTGCAACTAAAGGCGCCTATACAGGGGTCTATTAAACACTGTCAAAAAACTTTTATAAACACTGATTACAATAAAATAAATGTTGTTGAAATATTTCAACAACTGCTGTTGTAATAAAATTTTGAAGCTGTAAAGCGACTTTATGGGCACCCTGTATATTTAAGTTATGAAATACAAAGGTGGCTGGATGGTCAGTATAACTAAATACCAAAAGAAGCAGAAACTTTTTAAAAAAATTGATCATGTTATTGTCTGGTAACCGAAACTCACAGAAAATTTGTCGGAGTTGCGTGTCTGCCCTCATGAGTGCATCGTTGCTAACAGTATTTCATGAATAAACTAACGAAAACCGTCTGGAGCCTTTCATAACTGCATGGTTGTTCGTTTGTGGGAAAATGCATGCATTATAACGAAGCCATGAATTATCAGAGCCAGGCTGTTAGCTATACCGTATGCAGTCTTTATGCAGATTTGGAATCGATGCATATTTTTGACGTGCGACATCGCAACTACGCCGTAGGCCCGGCGAATAAAAAGTGTGTACACACTGCTTTGAAAACGTGCGCTGCGCGAACTGAGATCTAATTAGCCATGAATACAAGTTGGTGCAAACTTGTAAATACTGATTAAGTGTTGAAAATGTGTATTTTTTAAGAAACATCAATACTGAATGCATTCTTTTTCTGTCTTGCAGCTTATATATCTCAGAATAACTACCTCTTTAACATGTTGCGTAATGTATTTTAACAATGAATATCGGAAACACTTGTTACACAAATTCCTTTTGAATCATCAGTTTTTTTTTTTTTTTTTACTTTTATGTCATAGATTCTTATATTTGATATCTTCTCCGTTCTTGCATCTCTACAGCACGCAATATCTCCACTAGTAGTAGTAGTAATAGTTTTATTCATCCATGGAGCTGTCTCACAAGGATATTGGGTACGTCATGGTGTTACAGTTTAAGGACAGAAAACGTAATTCATACATACAGATATCTGCACACTTATAGGTTTAGTTTGATTAGGAAAGGGCAGTGTATTTAAAACAGCGCAACCTCGCTTTTCTCAGGTTGCTTTCTTCTTTGTTGAGTCATCACTCTTTGTGACTGGGTTGACGCGGCCCGCCACGAATTCTCTCCTGTGCCAACCTTTTATTCTCAGAGTAACACTTTCAACCTACGTCCTCAATTAGTTGCTCGATGTATTCCAATCTCAGTTTTCCTCTACAGTTTTTGTCCTCTACTGTCGCCTCTAGTACCATGGAAGTTATTCCCCTATGTCTTAACATATGTTCCCTCATCTCTAGTGTACACGGTCATTTGATTATTCGTTCTTGCAAAGAAGTTAAATTATAATGTAAAAATCTGGTGCTCAATGTCAAACACTGCACACACTGTACATAAATTAGTCCATGATGAAGGAAGCTGCTGTTTGCACTCTTCATTGATTTTTCAACATCAGTCACTGCACGCACTACATATACGGTACACGCACACCATCAGCTGGCATCAGACCGTGACGATGATGTTTGATTTCCGTTTGGTTATCTGGAAAACTGAATCACCAGCCCGCTATAATCAGTGAGATATTGAGCTCAGAGAGAGGGTAAGATGTTAGTATTACCCTTTACAGAGCTTTGGTGTTAAGTTTTCGAGAGCGAAAGTGTTGTAAAATAGAGCAACAGTTTCGCGAAACCAATTTAGGAATGGGGTTTCGCACAAGTTAAGCTCTTCGTTTAAAACTAAAGTATGATACTGTACAAATAAATCAAGTTTTACATTTAGTGGACCAGGTGCGTACAAGATTAAATGCAATCACTGCCGTAAGCAGTATATACGTCAAACTGGTAAAACTTTGAGACCCGTAATAAATCAGCATTCTGAGATAATCTGACTGAAATGAAACAGTCGGTAGGACCAATCTTGAAATTTTACACGCCAAAGGGACGTTTCTTGAACATCTTGGAAGAACTTAAAATACCTGTAAATTATAGATTGCAGCGATCAGTCGTTCTTTTTAAATTTTATTGTGCAGATCTAGATTTCAGCTAGAAGCTAGCCATTCTCAATGCACTATTATTTTCGCTCAATGCATGTAATTCCCTGTTGGTCGGGATTCATCCACAACTATTCAGTGAACTGTGGATGAAGGCCGACCAACAGGGAATTACGAGTATATGCATTGAGCGAAAATAATAGTGCATTGAGAATGGCTAGCTTCTAGCCGAACTATAGATCTGCACAATAAAATTTAAAAAGTACGACTGATCGCTGCAATCTATAATTTACGAGTCAATGCAACAGTCGCTGAGTGCCACAACTTTCTGAATGGAAGGTAACCTGATGAACTTAAAATATTTGGACATCACCTGAAAGAACCAGGTAAAATACTGTCTTCAATGTGACATCAGGAATTCTGAATTTCTGAATTTTCCATTCAGAAATTCTTTTAATTTCCTTTTAAATACTATATGGCTGCCTGTCAGACTTTTGATGCTATTAGGTAAGTGACCAAAGACTTTTGTGGCAGCATAATTTACCCCCTTCTGAGCCAAAGTTAGATTTAACCTTGTGTACTGAAGATCATCCTTTTTCCTAGTGTTGGAGATGACAATGCGCCATTTCAACGGGCCACAATTGTTCACGATTGATTTGAAGAACATTCTGGACAATTAGAGTGAAAGATTCGCTCACCCAGATCGCCCGACGTGGATCCCATCAAACATTTATGGGACATAGTCGAGAGGTCAGATCGTGCACAGCGAGTGATTTGGCCATGCAGATCGTTCGACATGAATGCCATTGAATATTTATGGATCATAAATCAGGCGTCAGTTCGTGCACGAAGTCCTACACTGGCAACACTTTTACAATTATGGAGTCAACATGACTGTATTTCTGCAAGGGACTTCCAAAAACTTGTTGGGTCCATGTCTCGTCGATTCGCTTCACTACATCAGGAAAAAGGGGTGCGACACGATTTAGGAGGTATACCATGTCTTTTGTCACCTCAATGTATACGTAAGTGATCACGTTATCCCATATGGATAAATGTATGTTAGACAGGAATTTTCTTTGGTATGTACTGTGTAGAACTTGGCTATCAACTCAGCTAAGCTAAAAGTACCGAAATGCCATTAATTTGTTGAGATAATAAGCTGCACTGCAGAAACGATACTGGAGTAAGATAGTCGACACTTGGTGCTGCAACGTGTAATGTGATTAATAACTGAATCTAAAGGCCACATGGTTAGCTTACGTACAGAGAGCTTGAATTAACTTTTATTCTAACAAGTATAGTAGATCAGTTAGTGTTAACTATCACATTGGCGAAGAAGGAAACAGATTTAATTTTTAGCAATTTTATTACAGCAAATGTTCGAAAATCATGTTTCCAAAATCGAACAAAGTTGACATCACAGAAGACATGTTTTGGGCCCCCTGTTGGATAAAATCGTTCTGCTAGATACACAAATACGTTCGCTTACCAGCCAAACTCCTTCACTCTCGTCAGTGATAGTCTGGTTGTTTTTTCCACCCTGTTTACGAGGGCAAATCGATATGCGGAGAAAACTTTTTTCCTTCTCCTTAGGTTCACAGCACTGATATCACAATGACATTCGTTAAATTCAGGCCCCTCGCGGGGTAGCCGCGCGGTCTGGGGGGCTTGTCACGGTTCGCGCGGCTCCCGCCGTCGGAGGTTCGAGTCCTTCCTCGGACATGAGTGTGTGTGTCGTCCCTAGCGTAAGGTAGTTTAAGTTACATTAAGTAATGTGTAACCTTAGGGACCCATGACCTCAGCAGTTGCAGTTTGGTCCCATAAGAACTTACCATAAATTTCCAAATTTCCGTTAAATTCTTTATCGCTCTTGTTCAATGGCCGTGTTGGTTTAGGGAATTACTCTATTCTTAATGATTTCAGGGCATTTTGTTATGAGTGCCCCGTTGTCCGTATGCACCAAGGAATGGAAAATGATTGGTTTACTGAAGTCTGCAGGAACTATACATAATCGAAATAGAACAGAATAACCAAATTAACTTCCTGGATATAGCAATCAAAAATCAAAATAATAAACATGCGTTTGAAATTTACCGTAAACCCACAGCAGCTGATGTAATCATTCTCCAACCCTCGAACCACCCACAGTCATGAACGCAAACAGCAATTCGACACTTGCTCCATAGACTCAACACAGTGCCTCTCAACAATGAAAACTACCAAACAGAACTTGACATAACAATGCAGATGGCCAAAAACAATGGCTAAATAGTAACATAGTCACAAAGCTCAAACAAAATTAAAATCAAAATAAAAGAAGAAAACACAATACCACAGACAACAACACAACAGAGCCAAACACTGTCACAAACACATGAAAAGGAGTTATCCTATTGGCCATTACAATGTTCAGGAAACTTTCCCCATTAATGTGAATGAAGTTGTAAATTTTATAAATTTATGGAGTCTCTGTAATAATCATATTCTTTGAAAGACTGTGTTTGTGGCCAGGGATGATCGTCACAGAGGTTAACTTTGCTTTGCCAGAATAAGTCAGAGAGCAACAGTAGATACGGTAGTCCAGTTCTTTATACACTCCTGGAAATGGAAAAAAGAACACATTGACACCGGTGTGTCAGACCCACCATACTTGCTCCGGACACTGCGAGAGGGCTGTACAAGCAATGATCACACGCACGGCACAGCGGACACACCAGGAACCGCGGTGTTGGCCGTCGAATGGCGCTAGCTGCGCAGCATTTGTGCACCGCCGCCGTCAGTGTCAGCCAGTTTGCCGTGGCATACGGAGCTCCATCACAGTCTTTAACACTGGTAGCATGCCGCGACAGCGTGGACGTGAATCGTATGTGCAGTTGACGGACTTTGAGCGAGGGTGTATAGTGGGCATGCGGGAGGCCGGGTGGACGTACCGCCGAATTGCTCAACACGTGGGGCGTGAGGTCTCCACAGTACATCGATGTTGTCGCCAGTGGTCGGCGGAAGGTGCACGTGCCCGTCGACCTGGGACCGGACCGCAGCGACGCACGGATGCACGCCAAGACCGTAGGATCCTACGCAGTGCCGTAGGGGACCGCACCGCCACTTCCCAGCAAATTAGGGACACTGTTGCTCCTGGGGTATCGGCGAGGACCATTCGCAACCGTCTCCATGAAGCTGGGCTACGGTCCCGCACACCGTTAGGCCGTCTTCCGCTCACGCCCCAACATCGTGCAGCCCGCCTCCAGTGGTGTCGCGACAGGCGTGAATGGAGGGACGAATGGAGACGTGTCGTCTTCAGCGATGAGAGTCGCTTCTGCCTTGGTGCCAATGATGGTCGTATGCGTGTTTGGCGCCGTGCAGGTGAGCGCCACAATCAGGACTGCATACGACCGAGGCACACAGGGCCAACACCCGGCATCATGGTGTGGGGAGCGATCTCCTACACTGGCCGTACACCACTGGTGATCGTCGAGGGGACACTGAATAGTGCACGGTACATCCAAACCGTCATCGAACCCATCGTTCTACCATTCCTAGACCGGCAAGGAAACTTGCTGTTCCAACAGTACAATGCACGTCCGCATGTATCCCGTGTCACCCAACGTGCTCTAGAAGGTGTAAGTCAACTACCCTGGCCAGCAAGATCTCCGGATCTGTCCCCCATTGAGCATGTTTGGGACTGGATGAAGCGTCGTCTCACGCGGTCTGCACGTCCAGCACGAACGCTGGTCCAACTGAGGCGCCAGGTGGAAATGGCATGGCAAGCCGTTCCACAGGACTACATCCAGCATCTCTACGATCGTCTCCATGGGAGAATAGCAGCCTGCATTGCTGCGAAAGGTGGATATACACTGTACTAGTGCCGACATTGTGCATGCTCTGTTGCCTGTGTCTATGTGCCTGTGGTTCTGTCAGTGTGATCAT
Source organism: Schistocerca cancellata (assembly GCF_023864275.1). NCBI lineage: Eukaryota > Metazoa > Arthropoda > Insecta > Orthoptera > Acrididae > Schistocerca > Schistocerca cancellata. The sequence continues at coordinate 282,814,240 of NC_064631.1, read as the reverse complement.
GTGATGTATCTGACCCCAGGAATGTGTCAATAAAGTTTCCCCTTCCTGGGACAATGAATTCACGGTGTTCGTATTTCAATTTCCAGGAGTGTATTTTGCGACTGTGTAACATTTTATTGTAAGAACACAGCATATGGTTGAAGTTTGTTGTAAAAAATTTGTAACGAAGCATTTGGGCTTGTTTTATTGTTGAAACAAGTGTCAAGGGAGGCAATTGAGCACAGGAGAGTTACTAAGAAATATTTTGTTAACTTGTCTAGGTGTAAGAACTTTATGAAAAGTTGTACTGTTGTTATGGTTTAATGAAGCACAGTTAAACTTGGAGTCTTTCTTCTCATTTATCCGTCGTTAATATTAGTTCCCCATGTACATTTACTTTCATGACTCTTTGCGAAGTCGTATTGCGTACCGCGAGTTGTGTACTGAGAAGCATTTATGAAAATTGGTAAGATATGGACCTGTGTTGCACATCGCAAATACGGCAAATGAAATTTGATTTTTGACAGTCACATCATTATTCCTAATAACAACGAGTTACAGAGCAGACGACGATTCCGTGCTCACAGGTAGACCAATAACTTTAATTACCATCAAGTGTATGTCCGTTGTAAGGCGCAGTGATTGGTAGAGTGTATTTGTGAAAATAATATAAGTATCAGTTGATTGGCTTAATACTAGTAAAAGATTTCAGTAAAGTACCATCTCGTCAATTTTGAATCAGTCTTATCAGAAAGTCAGACCGTTAATTTATATTCATTTGCTGTGCAGTTACAATAAAACTTCTGCAAGAGTGATTGTTTTGCAAGTGTAAAGATAAAGATTACCAATAGTCAATGTCAACATTTGAAACTGGGGCATTTTGTTTAGCAGTCAGATGGAGTATGTAAATTTAATTGAAAACGCATTGCTTTCTCGCAGACAAATTGTTTGATGTACCAGCTAATCTGGATTTTCCATCGTGTAGCATGAACTCCACATACTCCTGTTCAAAAATAAATTTTCATAGTTCTCTTGTGTTTCACTGAGTTTTAAATATTTCGACATAAAAAATAAGTTGTACGCATTTGTCAGTTATGTATTTGACACTTACGAACAGGAGTGTTTTAGATTAGGTGACTTTGCAACCAATCGAGATAACGATAGCTGTAGGAAATCAAGAAGTATGAGTGTAAGAGCGAAAGAAATGCCTACCACAGGTGAGAGGATTAAAATCCTAATGGTAAAGCATTTGCAAGTGCCAGAGTTTGAAGCGCTCATGAAATGCAGTGAAGCTCACATAATACTAGGCCCACAAAGCTGATAGAAACTGAAATTGAAAGCAGTGAGATTTTTTGGGAAAATTGAAGTGTATATTGAAAGGATAGGCAAATGGGAAATGGACGTGGTGTATCTGTCACAGTAGACAAGAAACTCAAATCCACCGAAGTAGAAACTGAATCTCTATGTGAGATTGTTTCGGTATCAGTGACCATGACGCAGTTGTGGCAACAATGGTTACCAAAGTGCAAACGACATCTAAAACAAGCAGAAAAATGTATTTGTTCAGTAAACTAGATATAAAATCAGCAGTGTCATATCTCCGTGAGGAACTTGAAACTTTCAGCACAGGGCAGAAGCATATATAGGAACTCTGGCTCAAGTTTAAAAGAATAGTTGACCATGCACTGGATAGATATGTCCCCAGTAGAGCAGGTCATAATGGTAGGGAGCATCCATGGTACACAGTCAATGTAAAGAAACTTCTAAAGAGACAGATCACTACATAACAGATGTAAAACAAAGCATAGAGCTATAGACAGAAAAATACTGAATGAAACGCATTTAGCTGTCAAGAGAGCAGTGCGTGAAGCCTTCAGTGACTTCCATAGCTGAATTTTGCCAAGTGATCTTTCACAGAACTAAAAGAAATTCTGGTCATATGTAAAGGCTGTTAGTGGCACCAAAGTTAGTCTCCAGTCCCCAGTGAATGAGACACGAAGTGATATTGAGGGCATCAAAGCAAAAGCTGAAATGCTTAACTCTGTTTGTATTGGTACGTAAGAAAGGCACTTACAAAAAACATTAGCGCAACCGCTGTAAGCTCCAGTAAAAGATGTATTTTACTATGACGGAAGGCGGTAACAAATGAGGGAAACAACATTCAATTTTTTTGTCAATTAATAGAGAGACTGTCTTTAGTTCTCGAGTAGGGAAGACGTATTTTTTGTAAGATGTGTGTGGCAGCCATTTGTGTTGTCTGAATAATAGTTTTTATTGGAACAAAACCACGAAAGTTTTCTTTTCTTCTGTGCATCATCTCATTGTCAGGCCCGCATCTGAAGAAGAAGCCCGATTAAGAAATGTTATACACATGGTCAAGAAATAAATACTTATGGCGGAAGAGTATGAATGTAACCAAGGACACCGGAAGTCAGTACACGACACGACTGGTTCACAATTTACGAGATCTGTGAATTAAAAGAATAGACAATTTATTCCCTGCAAAAACTCATTAAAAAACCAAATACGTCAATAGTATACAATCAACAATTCGTTTATATATATATATATATATATATATATATATATATATATATATATATATATATATATATATATATATATATAGAAAAAGGTACGGTCAAACTTTCAGGAAACATTCCTCACACACAAAGAAAGAAAATATGTTATATGGACATGTGTCCCAAAACGCTTACTGAGCTCATTTTATTACTTCTCTTCAAATCACATTAATCATGGAATGGAAACACACAGCAACAGAACGTACCAGCGTGACTTCAAACACTTTGTTACAGGAAATGCTCAAAATGTCCTTCGTTAGCGAGGATACATGCATCCACCCTCCGTCGCATGGAATCCCTGATGCGCTGATGCAGCCCTGAAGAATGGCGTATTGTATCACAGCCGTCCACAATACGAGCACGAAGAGTCTCTACATTTGGTACCGGGGTTGCGTAGACAAGAGCTTTCAAATGCCCCCATAAATGAAAGTCAAGAGGGTTGAGGTCAGGAGAGCATGGAGGCCATGGAATTGGTCCGCCTCTACCAATCCATCGGTTACCGAATCTGTTGTTGAGTAGCGTACGAACACTTCGACTGAAATGTGCAGGAGCTCCATCGTGCATGTTGTGTCGTACTTGTAAAGGCACATGTTCTAGCAGCACGGGTAGAGTATCCCGTATGAAATCATGATAACGTGCTCCATTGAGCGTAGGTGGAAGAAACTAAAATGAGCTCTAACATGGAAATTAAGCGTTTCCGGACACATGTCCACATAACATCTTTTCTTTATTTGTGTGTGAGGAATGTTTCCTGAAACTTTGGCCGTACCTTTTTGTAACACCCTATATATATATATATATATATATATATATATATATATATACTCCCTGTATTTGGTCCCGAACATGACGGATTTGCACCTCATTCAGTGCAACTCGTAGCCGTCGGCAGAGAGCTAAACAGTGGCAGCGGCTGTACTTTTTGCATTCACCGCAGCAGTACGTCATAAACGCCGCAAGGTGGCTGTAGGAACGAAACTTGTCTAGCTTGAAGGGGGAAACCAGATGATGCTATGGTTGGCCCGATAGATGGCGCTGCCATAGGTCAAACGGACATCAACTGCCTTTTTTAAAAATAGGAACCCCCATTTTTATTACATATTCGTGTAGTACGTGATGAAATATGAATGTTTTAGTTAGACCACTTTTTTCGCTTTGTGATAGTCACAAACATATGTTTCACAATTTTAGACGAAAAGTTGGTAACAGGTAGGTTTTTTAAATTAAAATACAGAACTTAGGTACGTTTGAACATTTTATTTCGGTTGCTCCAATGTGATACATGTACCTTTGTGAACTTATCATTTCTGAGAACGCATGCTGTTACAGCGTGATTACCAGTAAATACCACATTAATGCAATAAATGCTCAAAATGATGTCCGTCAACCTCAATGCATTTGGCAACACGTGTAACGATATTCCTCTCAACAGCAAGTAGTTCGCCTTCCGTAATGTTCGAACGTGCATTGACAACTCGCTGATGCATGTTGTCAGGCGTTGTCGGTGGATCACAGAAAGAAATCCGGGGACGTCAGATCCGGTGAACGTGCGGGCCATGGTATGGTGCTCCGACGACCAATCCACCTGTCACGAAATATGCTATTCACACCGCTTTAACCGCACGCGAGCTATGTGCCGGACATCCATAATGTTGGAAGTACATCGCCATTTTGTCATGCAGTGAAACATCTTGTAGTAACATCGGTAGAACCCTACGTAGGAAATCATCATACATTGCACCATTTAGATTGCCATCGATAAAATGGGGGCCAATCATCCTTCCTCCCATAGTGCCGCACCATACATTAATCCGCCAAGATCACGAAGTTCCACTTGTCGCAGCCGTCGTGGATTTCCTGTTGCCCAATTGTGCATATTATGCCGGTTTACGTTACCGCTGTTGGTGAATGACGCTTCGTCGCTAAATAGAACGCCTGCAAAAAATCTGTCATCGTCCCGTAAATTTGACTGCTACTGATGTGTGGATTAGCCGCGACAGCAGCTAAAACACCTACTTGGGCATCATCATTTGTTGCAGGTCGTGGTGGACGTTTCACATGTGGCTGAACACTTCCTGCTTCCTTAAATAACGTAACTATCCGGCGAACGGTCAGCACACTTGGATGATGTCGTCCAGGATACCGAGCAGCATACATAGCACACGCCCGTTGGGCATTTTGATCACAATAGTCATACATCAACACGATATCGACCTTTTCCGCAATTGGTAAACAGTCCACTTTAACACGGGTAATGTATCACGAAGCAAATACCGTCCGCACTGGCGGAATGTTACGTGATACCACGTACTTATACGTTTGTGACTATTACAGCGCCATCTATCACAAAGCGAAAATTGTGGTCCAACTAAAACATTCATATATCTTTACGTACTACACGAATATGTAATAAAAATGGGGGTTCCTATTAAAAAAAAAACGCAGTTGATATCCGTTTGCTCTATTGCAGCGCCATCTAGCGGGCCAACCATAGCGCCATTTGGTTTCCCCCTTCAAGCTAGACGAGTTTCGTTCTTTGAAGTTTTTTCATTTGACGCTTATTTCGTGAGGTATTTGGCGAAAAAAAAATATATATATATATATATATATATATATATATATATATATATATATATATATTGGTCCATTGATAGTGACCGTATATATATATATATATATATATTGATAGTGACCGGGCCAAATACCTCACGAAATAATATATATATATATATATATATATATGAAATCGGAATTTGCGGAAAATTATGGAAATACACTGTTTGTTTCAACGCAGCAAAGGTAGGACCGCTACGCAACCGCTTGCTTAGCTATGCTTGGTAGTGTCTCCTGCGTATTAATTAAAAGTACCGTTCCTTATTTTCCTTTCCTAAATGTACTGTAGTGAATTTTTCAGGAATTTTTTGCAATGAGTAGCGAGAGAAAAGACGGAACGAAAATTAACTGCACAAATAGAATTGGTGAAAGCTCAATGTGAGGAATCTACTCACCGCGTACGTGTAGAAATGAAGGAGTATGTGGCTATTAAGATAGATACCGTACGGGAACAGGTGGAAATGGTTCCACAGTTAGTACAAAAGCAAGATGCCATGTCATGTGCAATTGCGCAACTTCCTGAATTGGCACGTACGCAGACTAACCTAAAGGAAAGTGTTGAACATCTGACAGAGCGTCAAGATGTTATAGACCACCAAATTAATGTATTAACGGGTAAATTATCCGAAATCACATTAGAAAACAAAAGGCTAATGTGTGAAAACGTTGAGCAAAATGTTAAAGCAGCATTCCAGAGTCTATGTGGCAAACAGGAAGAGAATTTGTTTGCGAAAGGATTTGAGGAAGTGCGACAGCAGTTAGGTGCTGATTTCGAGCATTGGAAACAAACGATAGAAGAGTCGCTACGCGTTTCACAACAAGGCTCAGAACAAATGAATACAGGCCAGCAGCAGAAGTTGGCAGCGACTATAGAGCCAGTTACTGCACATTCGCACACGATACCGACTTGTGTAAGTAACTCAAATGTTAAATTGCCACGAGCTAGTTGTTCGCGTGAAGTTTTAGCTGAAGGAGATTACGAAAACCTTTGCCATGCCGAAGAAAAAATGACAAAGCATCGGCAATTCCAGATTTTTAACACTGACGAAAGGGGGGTCCATCCGATTGTTTTTATTCGAAGTTTCAGAGGAGTGCTACCCATAAATTGGTCGGAGTGGCAGAAGATCAGTTTCGTGACAGGATATATACAAGGTTCGGGGGCGATCTGGGCCTCGGACATGACTTCTGTTTGCTCGACATATGACGATTTTGAGAAAGCGTTCTTAGCAAAGTTCTGGTCAGAAGGGGTACAGGAACGCCTAAGGCAGGAGGTGCTCTATCCGGAGCCTTTCTCCTTTTCAAAAGGAAGCCTTAGGAAGTATTTTGAAAAATATATAAATAAAACTAGATACTGGGACAGACCTATGCCCTTGCCAGATAATAAACATACTTAAGGCAAGACTACCAACTAGCATCCGGAATCAATTAATCTACGGCAACGATAAAGACTTGGAGTCGTTCCTCACGACGTTAGACCATATAGATATTATCGAAGAGAACAACCAGAAAGCCCGTAATAACAGATTCCAATATAGGGAGATAGAACCTCCTCCAAATGGTAGGCAAGGGAATGCACAGAGATCGCTAAATAGTGGAGAAACCCCTCAAAATCTCAATAGTAATACCGGCAATAGTCTTGCGAATGGCTATCCAAGGAACAACAGGAATGGGAAAAGATACAATCCCGTGTGGGGGAACGAAAGGAATTTCAGACCTCAAGCCTGGAACAATAACTGTAATAGAAAGTGGAATCAACCGGGGGGAATAAACTCAAATAAGCAACATCAGTGGGGACGGACATCTGCGAATCAACCGGTAATTACTGAAGTGACGGAAGATGTCAACCACCAGGCGAATCAAAATCCAAAAAACTTGTAAGGACCCACTCGTGCCCCGGAGGAGCGGTCAACAATTGGTTGAGGGGCAACAGGATATGTGTACCCATGCTAACGTATAATGATGGACGATTACTGGCAGATGAATTGACCGAGGACTTAGAACCCCAAGATAAGGATAAGGAACAGGTGGCAGTAGCCGAAGTGCAAGTAATTTTGGAGACTGTACCTATAGTGGCGGTTTTAGACACAGCTGCAACCACAAATGTTATTTCGGAGGCTCTATTCAACAAGATCAGAAATATAAGACGAGTACCAGTTTTTCCAGTTCAAAATTGCAGAATAATAGGCGCCGTTGGGGCTAGATCGGCTAATGTAAAAGTGCAGTCACTACTTAATCTAGAAGTCGGAAATGTAGCAATATTAAGCACATTCCTTGTTGTGAAAAATTTGGTGGTAGACTGCATTATCGGAGTCGACAGCCTACGTCAATACGGATGCAGAATAGATTTTAAAACAGGAAAAATTTGGTTAAATGTAAATAAACAAGAAATTGCGTTGGACTTGTTGAAAAAAGAAAGCCTTACCAGAAAATATAATAGTGGGATCAGTGTGCAAGTAATCAGGACGGCACAAAATTCTATACAGCACGTAAATAATGAGTTCCAAGTCAAAGGAGGTTTCGGTCAATTAGTGTATGAGAAGTTAAATGAATCCGACTGCATTATTGAAGATCACAAGAAGCAGCTCAAAGAATTATTATTAGCGTATGAAAACGTGTTTGATGAAAGGCCAGGAGTTATTAAGGGATACATATGCCATCTCTACGTTAAGCCGCACGAAACGTATTGTAGAACTTTCTATCCTGTTCCCTGGAGGTTAAAGGCTCAAGTTCAAAAGGAAATAGATCGCATGTTGAAATGGGGTTTGATCGAACCCTCTACAAGCCCATACTGCTCCCCATTGTCGGTCGTGCCAAAAGCAAATGGGACTGTGAGACTGGTACTCGACGCCAGAGAAATAAATAAAATCATAATTCCAGTGAGAACACATCCGGAAAACATAGACGAACTTATACAACGGTTCCAGGATGTCCTATATTTGACGAGCATTGATTTGCGGAGTTCTTATTGGCAAGTCAAGCTGGATGAATTATCAAGGAAATATACGGCTTTCATTTATTCCGGAAGAAGTTACCAATTTACTGTAGTTCCTTTCGGACTCAGCATTAGTGCTGGAATCTTTATAGCAGCTCTAGATTATGCACTAGGCCCAGAACTAAGAAGCAGGATAACAGTGTTTGTTGATGATTTGCTTATAGCATCGAAGACTTGGGAGGAGCATATTACCTTACTGAGTCGGGTGTTGAACGTGTTCAAAACCATGGGAATAACTGCTAACCTACAGAAATCCCATTTTTCACTAAACAGAATCAAGTTCCTGGGGCATATAATTGACGCAAAGGGAATTTTACCAACCAAGGAGAAGCTAATTGCGATTAGTAAGCTTCCAACACCCAGAAATAGGAGGCAATTAAAAGGTATTATGGGTCTTGCCGCATTTTTTAGAAGATTTATAGCAAATCAGGCGATGAACGCAGCAGCTCTAAATAGTTTGCTGAAGAAGGATGTGCCCTGGCTCTGACATTAGAGTGTCAAGAAGCATTCGAAGAGATAAAGAAGCAATTAGTAAATGCACCGCTTTTGTACCATCCGGACATGCAAGAAGAATTTTACTTGTCAACAGATTCGTCGAATGTGGGTCTTGGAGCGTGCCTTTTCCAAGTACGCAAGATAAATGGACAACTTACCTTCTGTCCTATTGCGTTTGCTAGTCGTGTTTTGTCCAACTGTGAACGAACTTACACGACGACAGAATTAGAGGCTCTTGCGGTCGTCTGGGGATTTAAAAAATTTCATTATTATCTATATGGGTCAAAGACTATCGTATATTGCGATCATCAATCATTAACGTTTTTACAAACGTGTAAACTGTTACACCCTAGACTCGCTAGATGGACTCTCGCTCTGCAACAATACCAGTTTAAGATCGTACATGTCTCAGGGCAGCAAAACATTATTGCTGACGCTCTATCAAGGTCACCGCAGGGTTTAACCAAAGAGATTGAAGTAAATAATAACTCAGAATTCCCTGTATTGCTGCTGCAGGAAAATCCATTTAAGACGTACTACGTCAATTTGTGTGCGCATATGGCCCAGTTACAGAAAAGAGATGCTCAATGGGGAAGTGTCATTCAAAGATTACAACAGCAACCTTCGGATCAGATGGCAAATTATTACAAGCTGGTAAATGGCGTATTATTTTTCCGCTGCGGAAGGCCAAACAAAGTCCGTTGGTGTGTTTGTATACCTGAGGCGCAAATAGAGAAACTTGTATGGTTCACTCATTTAACCTGGGGACATTTCGGTGCGACAAAATGTGCAGACAAGATACGTGGGTACTGTTATTTTCCCAACATAAAGCGCAGAGTGCATGAGGTCTTAAAGAGATGCATAATCTGTCAAAAGACAAAGCCGGATTCAAAAGGGACTAAGCACCCATTATGCACTATATTAGTCCAAGAACCAAAAGAATTAATTTCGTGCGATCTGTGTGGACCGTTACCTACTTCAAGAGGTGGTGTTAAATATGTGTTGGCATTTCTCGATGTGTGTACGAAATACGTAAAGCTATACCCGATAAAGGCGGCTACAGCCAAAGTAATTGTATTAAGAATGATAAGGGATTATCTTCCACATGTTGGTACACCTAAGGCGATCATAACAGACAATGCTAAAATATTCACGGGACTCCGATGGAAACAGACTTTGTCTCAAGTCGGTGTGAAACACATACTAACATCATTTTACCACCCACAAGGCAATTTGGTTGAGAGGATTTTTAGAGAATTCAATCGATTTATGAGGACGTATTGCCATAATAAGCAGACTGCGTGGGCAAATTATGTGGAAGAGTTTGAGCAGATATACAATAACATGCCCCACTCCTCAACTGGATATACATCTCGTGAATTGATGTTCGAAGCAAAAGAGGAAAACTTCTGGACTGACCATATGCCCAAAACTCAGGAAACTGAGGTGCCTTGGGAAGAAAAAATAAGACAAGCTATCATAAATATGACGAAAAAAGCTGATCAGAGAAAACAACAATATGACAAATTAATCAAGAGGGTACAGACATATCATGTCGGAGAGAAGGTACTAGTCAAAAGACATACCAAATCATCCTTAATAAAGAAAAGTATAAAGAAATGGGAGTTACTATATACTGGCCCATACATTATCCTACAAATTCCGAATCCTGGGGCTTATCTGTTAGCATACCCGGGATCGAACAAAATAAAAGGGTTATTTTCCCATAACGACTTGAAAAAATTTAATGAAGATTAGAAGATAGGGAGGAACGGTGTTGCGAGTGACAGAGATGAACGCTCGTAAAAAAACATAACAATAAACTGTGTGTGTTTAGTGTTAGAAAACTTTAAATTGAAATAGTTAATCAGTGACATAGATTATAGAAATAGTGACTAACTATTACTATCAAGTGTTGTAAAGAAGATAGTGGAGATAGGCTTCACCTGTGGTTGGGGCGAACATGGAGCTTTAGCATTGCTAATGTCATCAAGATTTATAAAGGATCTAACTGACCTTCAAGAAGAATGAAATGTTTCCCGCAAATGACGCTGAACAATCAAAAGATATTCCGAGTGAATGTTCATATATAATCTCAAGTGCACGCTGAGATGTGTAAACGTGTGAAGGGATGTGTTGAGGTAGTGAATAATGAGTGACGGTTAACGCCGCAAAGATAATTTCCCGCGCAAAACAGTTGACGTCGGCGCGAGAGTTAAAATCGATATAGACGACACAGATATGCTTTGTAAGAGACTCGCACCAAACGCGAGGGTAAACTGATTCATGTTGAACTTTAAAAAGAAAAGGTGTTATAATTAGAAGTTAAGAGTTTTTAATTTATTAATGAATGATTAAAGAAAGTAATATTCATAGAATTAGTAGTTATTTAATGGTACGTGTTCGTTTGGGAATTTTGTTTGAAAAATTCATTTCCATATATGTGCATGTATGAACGCCGTATGAATCAGTGAATAAATGAAAGAAGTGAATCCGCATTCCTCAATGCTAATAACTTTTACATCACAGCAATCAAGCGGAGAAATAGATGTATTTAGAATAAAAAATTTTGAGTATAGATAAATTATATGACTTTTCAAGAAAATGATGGATTATGTCTTTGTATAAAAAGAACTACACTTTCCATTATTCGATGATTTGAATCCAAAATCTATTGTAAGTTGCATGAATCCTTTAAATTACGAAGAACAAATCAGTGATAGAAAATATGTCAGAACTTTTGGACTTATAAGCACAAGTGGGGATGCAAAGTCAAAAAGAGTATTCAAACGAGAGTAAATATGATGATGCTTTTGGGCAACATCATTAGTTAATGGCTAAATTCCTTGAAGTATGTCGTAACAAAAAGGATGCATGAAGCCCTAAGGATTTTGCTTTCAAAAAGGAGAATCTTGGACGGTGCAACCTAACCAGTTCTCTTACAGGAAGAGTTTCCCTTTGGTCATTGCTAATTCTTTTGGAATGAATGTTGCATGTGAATTCGAGTATCCGTGTCCCTTCTACTCCTCCCATTGTGGGCCGCGTAGAAGACCAACTACAAAGGGGGCCGCGTAGAAGACCGACTACAAATGTGGACGTCGGGGACATGCAAGACCTGGGGGAGTTTTAGCACCGCAAGATATTGTCCTAGGAACAAGATTGTATTTATTGTAAAATTGTTTTTTTTTTTTTTTTTTTTTTTTTTTTTTTTTTTTTTTTTTTTTTTTTTTTTTTTTTTGCTAGAGGCACAAACCACTGCCGGCCGGGGTGGCCAAGCGGTTAAAGGCGCTACAGTCTGGAACCGCGCGACCGCTACGGTCGCAGGTTCGAATCCTGCCTCGGGCATGGATGTGTGTGATGTCCTTAGGTTAGTTAGGTTTACGTAGTTCTCAGTTCTAGGGGACTGATGACCTTAGAAGATAAGTCCCATAGTGCTCAGAGCCATTTGAACCACAAACCACTCTTCTCAAAATAGTGATATAAATTGATCCCTGTCTTTTCTTTAGAGATCTATTTCAAAATTATTTTTTTTTCTTCTATAGGCTTTCCTATCTTCTATGTACCGTAGGCTCGGGGTCTAGGCTTAAGAGGTTTTCCAAGGTTTCCCTGCTTAAGAAAGTTCCCGAATGGGTAGACCCTGATAACAGTCTCATGAAAGATCATCTTCCTTGGTTGTGCACAGCAAACATAACACCTAGATGCACATAAAAGCAATACAGCCGCGGTACCTGTTCCTTCATTTTTTCTGTTTTCAACATTTCTTTTCTTCGTCTGTCTTAAACATAATATTCTCTTTTTCAGTCGGAGGACTGACAATCATCACTTCCGGGTTATCCACACTAATAGATAGCTCGCGAATTGTGTTCGGTAAATCAAAATTGAGCTCACAAACTTCGCTCGCTGCGAGGGGCATTGTAATCTCCCCACGGAAATTTACCCTCTACCACGCAACAATTAATAATGGTCAACCAAATCATCCACATTTATTCACTTTTGGAAAGTATCTGATCGAATTTCTAGTAATATATGCGCCGACAGCTCGTCGACGCCAAGGTATTTTTCTAGTAAGATTATTCTTTGGAATAACAGAGATACATAGATGTATTCTCCATGGTTATTATAGAGGGAGAAGGAGTACAGCTTCGGAAGTATCTGTTGGAAGATTGTCGGGTTGCTAAAAGAGACATATTTGCTCTTCTTCTCGCTAAAGCGAGCTATTAAAGTTTGTGCCACTAGCGTGTTATTGGTGGATAGAGAAAAACGGTAAACGAAAATTAAGTAAGACTTGGAATCAACAGAAAACGGAACATGTAATGGAGATGGATTGAATATACTATTTTCCTCAGAAATAAGGTTTGTGACCCTTTTATTCTAGAGTGAATGACGAATGAGTTCTCTGTCTGAGTCATTGATGATTGCCTTGGCCCTGTAATTAGTGGGGAAGTTTCAGCTGTGACGAAGAGAGCCTGCAGTCACCGAGTTTTGATAAAATCGTCCAAAAAGGCTTCGTCCACATCTGAAATTCTAAATCTGTCGTAAAAATGAACGAATGGTTCAAACGATCGATTTTCCCAACTGAATGCAGCGCTTAACAATAATAACAAATGTAAAGATCTTTTCCAGCAAACCAGCCGCTGAATATTAAGACGAAGGGCTCCACCAGAGATTCTATTGGGCTGATTCAACGTAAATGAAATAATATATTTAAAACTGTACACAGATAAAGGACAGAGAGAGAGAGAGAGAGAGAGAGAGAGAGAGAGCGAATGAAATTCGAGAAAATACTCAGAATCCTCCTTTAGCATAATTGTTTGCCTGTCTTATCACGGATCAGCCTCAAGATAAAACAGGAGGCCCTAACTGTATTGTACCGATTTGTGTGTGAGAGTGAAGGGGTAATAAAGGCGACAGATACACCTCTGTACAGACAAAACATTACACCAAGTTAGCGGCAAGCTGCATTCACATACTTTCATCAATTACAGTAGAATTCATTATAAGCGGTTTTTAACTCCGCCCCTTTTAATAGCAAATATGGTAGCTTGCGAGGGTATTTTGAGAAGTATCTCCATAAAACACGTTGTTGGATGCATCCTATTTCTCATGTGGATGTTTTAAAAATTTTAAAAAGTAGTTTGCCATCACACATTAGTGAAAAATTTAATACTACACCCGAGCACGACACAGAATATTATCTATCCATTTTAGATTCAATCGACCTAATATACGAGGAGAAAGTAATAACAAACAGGGCGTCAGACAGCCAAACACCACAACAATGTAACTTGAATGATCTATACAAAAATCCAGACGCAAACATACAGCAAGGCTGGTATGCGCAACCGCAAGGATACATTAACCGTGGCAATGGATACGGGAATGGGAATGGTAGGAACAAGAGATTTAAGCAAAACTTTCCGTATAACATGAACGATTACCATCCACAAGCTAATTTCAATCCCTCCTCTCAAAATTATGCACCGCGTGTAAATGAAAACAGCCGCATCGGTGGCCGCGCGCCGTACCACAGCCAACCTTTGCGCAGCAAAATCACAATACGGCAACATTTCACAACAGCCATATGAACACACTAGAAAGCATGTTGCGAATTGGAAATGATACACAATGGAGAAACAAACACACAGTATAACTAGCAGAAGTTGTCCCATGTACCGAAGTAGATCAGACTACACCGCAGCCGGTCGGAGTGGCCGAGCGGTTCTAGGCGCTGCAGTCTGGAACCGAGCCACCACTACGGTAGCAGGTTCGAATCCTGCCTCGGGCATGGATGTGTGTAATGTCCTTAGGTTAGTTAGGTTTAAGTAGTTCTAAGGTCTAGGGGACTGATGACCTCGGATGTTAAGTCCCATAGTGCTATATTAAAAAAAAAAAGAAAAGAAAAAAGGTAACTACACCGCAGGAAAACCCGAATTGGTAGTAGTTGAGCCCCATACCTTAAACCTTATAAGCGATGGGGGCAAACCAGATTTGCAAACTTGTTTCGTACGATCCGATGAACAAGGAGACATAAAAGACGATCTATATCAACATCTGCCGAAATTTTTACAAACGTACAGACGGTGTTTAGAAAGGATAGATTGCATGCAACCGGTGGTGGAGTGTTCGTTGCTGTTAGTAGTAGTTTATCCTGTAGTGAAGTAGAAGTGGATAGTTCCTGTGAATTATTATGGGTGGAGGCTACACTCAACAACCGAGCTAGGTTAATAATTGGCTCCTTTTACCGACCCCCCGACTCAGCAGCATTAGTGGCAGAACAGCTGAGAGAAAATTTGGAATACATTTCACATAAATTTTCTCAGCATGTTATAGTCTTAGGTGGAGATTTCAATTTACCAGATATAGACTGGGACACTCAGATGTTTAGGACGGGTGGTAGGGACAGAGCATCGAGTGACATTATACTGAGTGCACTATCCGAAAATTACCTCGAGCAATTAAACAGAGAACCGACTCGTGGAGATAACATCTTGGACCTACTGATAACAAACAGACCCGAACTTTTCGACTCTGTAAGCGCAGAACAGGGAATCAGTGATCATAAGGCCGTTGCAGCATCCCTGAATATGGAAGTTAATAGGAATATAAAAAAAGGGAGGAAGGTTTATCTGTTTAGCAAGAGTAATAGAAGGCAGATTTCAGGCTACCTAACAGATCAGAACGAAAATTTCTGTTCCGACACCGACAATGTTGAGTGTTTATGGAAAAAGTTCAAGGCAATCGTAAAATGCGTTTTAGAGAGGTACGTGCCGAGTAAAACTGTGAGGGACGGGAAAAACCCACCGTGGTACAACAACAAAGTTAGGAAATTACTGCGAAAGCAAAGAGAGCTTCACTCCAAATTTAAACTCAGCCAAAACCTCTCAGACAAACAGAAGCTAAACGATGTCAAAGTTAGCGTAAGGAGGGCTATGCGTGAAGCGTTTAGTGAATTCGAAAGTAAAATACTAGGCACCGACTTGACAGAAAATCCTAGGAAGTTCTGGTCTTACGTTAAATCAGTAAGTGGCTCGAAACAGCATGTCCAGACACTCCGGGATGATGATGGCATTGAAACAGAGGATGACAAGCGTAAAGCTGAAATACTAAACACCTTTTTCCAAAGCTGTTTCACAGAGGAAGACCGCACTGCAGTTCCTTCTCTAAATCCTCGCACAAACGAAAAAATGGCTGACATCGAAATAAGTGTCCAAGGAATAGAAAAGCAACTGGAATCATTCAACAGAGGAAAGTCCACTGGACCTGACGGGATACCAATTCGATTCTACACAGAGTACGCGAAAGAACTTGCCCCCCTTCTAACAGCCGTGTACCGCAAGTCTCTAGAGGAACGGAAGGTTCCAAATGATTGGAAAAGAGCACAGGTAGTCCCAGTCTTCAAGAAGGGTCGTCGAGCAGATGCGCAAAACTATAGACCTATATCTCTGACGTCGATCTGTTGTAGAAGTTTAGAACATGTTTTTTGCTCGAGTATCATGTCGTTTTTGGAAACTCAGAATCTACTATGTAGGAATCAACATGGATTCCGGAAACAGCGATCGTGTGAGACCCAACTCGCTCTATTTGTTCATGAGACCCAGAAAATATTAGATACAGGCTCCCAGGTAGATGCTATTTTTCTTGACTTCCGGAAGGCGTTCGATACAGTTCCGCACTGTCGCCTGATAAACAAAGTAAGAGCCTACGGAATATTAGACCAGCTGTGTGGCTGGATTGAAGAGTTTTTAGCAAACAGAACACAGCATGTTGTTCTCAACGGAGAGACGTCTACAGACGTTAAAGTAACCTCTGGCGTGCCACAGGGGAGTGTTATGGGACCATTGCTTTTCACAATATATATAAATGACCTAGTAGATAGTGTCGGAAGTTCCATGCGGCTTTTCGCGGATGATGCTGTAGTATACAGAGAAGTTGCAGCATTAGAAAATTGTAGCGAAATGCAGGAAGATCTGCAGCGGATAGGCACTTGGTGCATGGAGTGGCAACTGACCCTTAACATAGACAAATGTAATGTATTGAGAATACATAGAAAGAAGGATCCTTTATTGTATGATTATCTACATCTACATCTACATCTATGCTCCGCGAGCCACCTTACGGTGTGTGGCGGAGGGTACTTATTGTACCACTATCTGATCCCCCCTTCCCTGTTCCATTCACGAATTGTGCGTGGGAAGAACGACTGCTTGTAAGTCTCCGTATTTGCTCTAATTTCTCGGATCTTTTCGTTGTGATCATTACGCGAGATATATGTGGGCGGTAGTAATATGTTGCCCATCTCTTCCCGGAATGTGCTCTCTCGTAATTTCGATAATAAACCTCTCCGTATTGCGTAACGCCTTTCTTGAAGTGTCCGCCACTGGAGCTTGTTCAGCATCTCCGTAACGCTCTCGCGCTGACTAAATGTCCCCATGACGAATCGCGCTGCTTTTCGCTGGATCATGTCTATCTCTTCTATTAATCCAACCTGGTAAGGGTCCCATACTGATGAGCAATACTCAAGAATCGGACGAACAAGCGTTTTGTAAGCTACTTCTTTCGTCGATGAGTCACATTTTCTTAGAATTCTTCCTATGAATCTCAACCTGGCGCCTGCTTTTCCCACTATTTGTTTTATGTGATCATTCCACTTCAAATCGCTTCGGATAGTAACTCCTAAGTATTTTACGGTCGTTACCGCTTCCAATGATTTACCACCTATGGCATAATCGTACTGGAATGGATTTCTGCCCCTATGTATGCGCATTATATTACATTTATCTACGTTTAGGGAAAGCTGCCAGCTGTCGCACCATGCATTAATCCTCTGCAGGTCTTCCTGGAGTACGTACGAGTCTTCTGATGTTGCTACTTTCTTGTAGACAACCGTGTCATCTGCAAATAGCCTCACGGAGCTACCGATGTTGTCAACTAAGTCATTTATGTATATTGTAAACAATAAAGGTCCTATCACGCTTCCTTGCGGTACTCCCGAAATTACCTCTACAGCTGCAGATTTTGAACCGTTAAGAATGACATGTTGTGTTCTTTCTTCTAGGAAATCCTGAATCCAATCACAAACCTGGTCCGATATTCCGTAAGCTCGTATTTTTTTCACTAAACGTAAGTGCGGAACCGTATCAAATGCCTTCCTGAAGTCCAGGAATACGGCATCAATCTGCTCGCCAGTGTCTACGGCACTGTGAATTTCTTGGGCAAATAGGGCGAGCTGAGTTTCACATGATCTCTGTTTGCGGAATCCATGTTGGTTATGATGAAGGAGATTTGTATTATCTAAGAACGTCATAATACGAGAACACAAAACATGTTCCATTATTCTACAACAGATTGACGTAAGCGAAATAGGCCTATAATTATTCGCATCTGATTTATGACCCTTCTTGAAAATGGGAACGACCTGCGCTTTCTTCCAGTCGCTAGGTACTTTACGTTCTTCCAGCGATCTACGATAAATTGCTGATAGAAAGGGGGCAAGTTCTTTAGCATAATCACTGTAGAATCTTAAGGGTATCTCGTCTGGTCCGGATGCTTTTCCGCTACTAAGTGATAGCAGTTGTTTTTCAATTCCGATATCGTTTATTTCAATATTTTCCATTTTGGCGTCCGTGCGACGGCTGAAGTCAGGGACCGTGTTACGATTTTCCGCAGTGAAACAGTTTCGGAACACTGAATTCAGTATTTCTGCCTTTCTTCGGTCGTCCTCTGTTTCGGTGCCATCGTGGTCAACGAGTGACTGAATAGGGGATTTAGATCCGCTTACCGATTTTACATATGACCAAAACTTTTTAGGGTTCTTGTTTAGATTGTTTGCCAATGTTTTATGTTCGAATTCGTTGAATGCTTCTCTCATTGCTCTCTTTACGCTCTTTTTCGCTTCGTTCAGCTTTTCCTTATCAGCTATGATTCGACTACTCTTAAACCTATGATGAAGCTTTCTTTGTTTCCGTAGTACCTTTCGTACATGATTGTTATACCACGGTGGATCTTTCCCCTCGCTTTGGACCTTAGTCGGTACGAACTTATCTAAGGCGTACTGGACGATGTTTCTGAATTTTTTCCATTTTTGTTCCACATCCTCTTCCTCAGAAATGAACGTTTGATGGTGGTCACTCAGATATTCTGCGATTTGTGCCCTATCACTCTTGTTAAGCAAATATATTTTCCTTCCTTTCTTGGCATTTCTTATTACACTTGTAGTCATTGATGCAACCACTGACTTATGATCACTGATACCCTCTTCTACATTCACGGAGTCGAAAAGTTCCGGTCTATTTGTTGCTATGAGGTCTAAAACGTTAGCTTCACGAGTTGGTTCTCTAACTATCTGCTCGAAGTAATTCTCGGACAAGGCAGTCAGGATAATGTCACAAGAGTCTCTGTCCCTGGCTCCAGTTCTGATTGTGTGACTATCCCATTCTATACCTGGTAGATTGAAGTCTCCCCCTATTACAATAGTATGATCACGAAACTTCTTCACGACGTTCTGCAGGTTCTCTCTGAGGCGCTCAACTACTACGGTTGCTGATGCAGGTGGTCTATAGAAGCATCCGACTATCATATCTGACCCACCTTTGATACTTAGCTTAACCCAGATTATTTCACATTCGCATTCGCTAATAACTTCACTGGATATTATTGAATTCTTTACTGCTATAAATACTCCTCCACCATTGGCGTTTATCCTATCCTTGCGGTATATATTCCATTCTGTGTCTAGGATTTCGTTACTGTTCACTTCCGGTTTTAACCAACTTTCCGTTCCTAATACTATATGCGCACTATTTCCTTCAATAAGAGATACTAATTCAGGAACCTTGCCCTGGATACTCCTGCAGTTTACCAATATTACGTTAACTTTTCCTGTTTTTGGTCTCTGAGGACGGACGTTCTTTATCAACGATGATAATGTCCTCTCTGGTAAGCCGTCAGGTATTTTATCGTTTCGCCCAAGGGGGGTCCCTCTAACCTAAAAAACCCCCGTGTGCACGCCACACGTACTCTGCTACCCTAGTAGCTGCTTCCGGTGTGTAGTGCACGCCTGACCTGTCTAGGGGGGCCCTACAGTTCTCCACCCAATAACGGAGGTCGATGAATTTGCAACCATTATAGTCGCAGAGTCGTCTGAGCCTCTGGTTTAGACCCTCCACACGGCTCCAAACCAGAGGACCGCGATCGACTCTGGGCACTATGCTGCAGATATTAAGCTCAGCTTGCACTCCGCGTGCGATGCTGGTTGTCTTCACCAAATCAGCCAGCCGCCGGAAGGAACCAAGGATGGCCTCAGAACCCAAGCGGCAGGCGTCATTCGTTCCGACATGTGCTACTATCTGCAGCCGGTCACACCCAGTGCGTTCAATAGCTGCCGGAAGGGCCTCCTCCACATTACGGACGAGACTCCCCGGCAAGCACACCGAGTGCACACTGGCATTCTTCCCCGACCTACCCGCTATTTTCCTGAGGGGCTCCATTACCCGCCTAACGTTGGAGCTCCCTATAACTAATAGGCCCGCCCTCTGTGACTGTCGGGACCTTGCCGGAGAATCGGCCACTGGCCCAACAGGCGAGGCATCCTGTGGTGGCTCGGAAACGATGTCATCACCACTAGGAAGCACCCCGTACCTGTTGGAAAGGGGTAAGGCAGCTGCCACGCGGCCAGATCCCACCTTCGCCTTTCGGCCAGGCACGCGCGAGCCCACCACTGTCCGCCATTCACCCTGGAGTGATGGCTGACCGGTAAGATGCTCACTGCCGGAAGACGCAGCGACATCAGGGGTTCCATGCGACTCCAAGGCCACCGAAGTAGGCATAGGTCTCACCACAGTTGCCCCAACGCCACTACGAGCCGACGCCTGCGCCTCGAGCTCGATGAGCCTAACAGACAAAGCCTCCACCTGCCCCCGAAGAGTGGCCAATTCTCCTTGCGTCCGCTCACAACAACCACAGTCCCTACACATGACTATGTTTACCCTACTCTATACGATGACAAATTCCCAAGATAATCTTCTGATGAGCTACTCTGATAATCAAGAAACACTCACTGAAATACGAGACGCGAAAACTACGCTAGGTTTTCCCAGAAAAACTATTTAAAAGCTAAGCGCAGCAAATAAGTACAAAAACGCTTTATACAAACAGTACTCGCTGCTGCTGGTGCTCTCGCTCTGGCTGTCACAAGACATGATTATATGATAGCGGAACAAACACTGGTAGCAGTTACTTCTGTAAAATATCTGGGAGTATGCGTGCGGAACGATTTGAAGTGGAATGATCATATAAAATTAATTGTTGGTAAGGCGGGTACCAGGTTGAGATTCATTGGGAGAGTCCTTAGAAAATGTAGTCCATCAACAAAGGAGGTGGCTTACAAAACACTCGTTCGACCTATACTTGAGTATTGCTCATCAGTGTGGAATCCGTACCAGATCGGGTTGACGGAGGAGATAGAGAAGATCCAAAGAAGAGCGGCGCGTTTCGTCACAGGGTTATTTGGTAACCGTGATAGCGTTACGGAGATGTTTAACAAACTCAAGTGGCAGACTCTGCAAGAGAGGCGCTCTGCATCGCGGTGTAGCTTGCTCGCCAGGTTTCGAGAGGGTGCGTTTCTGGATGAGGTATCGAATATATTGCTTCGCCCTACTTATACCTCCCGAGGAGATCACGAATGTAAAATTAGAGAGATTAGAGCGCGCACAGAGGCTTTCAGACAGTCGTTCTTCCCGCGAACCATACGCGACTGGAACAGGAAAGGGAGGTAATGACAGTGGCACGTAAAGTGCCCTCCGCCACACACCCTTGGGTGGCTTGCGGAGTATAAATGTAGATGTAGATGTAGAACTAAAATCGGCGAAAAATACAGTGGAAGAACAAGTTAAAGCAGTAATCAGAGTGAAAATTTTTAGTATAGACATACGGTTAATACTTGATACAGGGTCCACGACTAATTTAATTTCTGAAGCATTTTTCACCGAATTAAAAGGACGGAATAAATTTCCTGTTCTGACAGTGCAAAACTGCAAAGTACAAACCACTACAGGCGGCAAAGCCAAATTAGTAAAACACCAAGCTCTTACATCGTGAACATAGAACAATTTTCTGTGCAGTGTAATTTTTTAAAAGTAGACAAACTTATAGTCAACTGCTTGATAGGTATGGACACATTTAGAATCTACAAAACTGAAATAGACATAGGTAATGGTAAGTGCCATTCTTTGTGAAGGACTAAAGATTTTTTATTAGCCTGATTACCACACTGGAGAGGTATGACAAAGTAAACCCACAAGCCCATGTCACAGAACCGCATTCATATCCTACCGTGCATTTTGTGAACAAATGTGATAACGAACACGAGACCGACACTGAAGTCAACCGGGAATTAGTAGAACAAAAACTGAACGAATCAAATATTCTAGATGCTACACCACGACAAGAGCTTTCCGACTTACTTTTTAAAGATGCAAGTGTATTTAATAAGAATCCAGGAGTAATAAAAGATTATGAACATAAACGTAATGTCTATGCTTAGGAAACATTTTGTGTTATGTCTTACCCTATACCGAGGGCAAAGCGTGAAGCAGTTAAGCAGGAAATCAATAGAATGTGCGAATGAGGAATCATACAGCCATCATTTTCTCCAAATTGCAGCCCAATACTACCAGTTAGCAAACATGATGGATCAATACGATTAGTTTTAGATGCTAGAGGGATAAACAAAATCCTAGTACCAGTAAGATAAAAAAACCAGATAATTTAGATGACAGTTTCTAAAATTTCATAACACCATATATTTCTGCACCCTTGACCTTAAAAAGTCCTACTGGGATATTAAGTTATACGAGGAGAGCAGAAAACACCCAGCATTTATCTGCAGTGTGTATTGGCAATGAATTTCAAATTCTACGCTTTAGCTTAAACATTAGCGCAGGCGTATTTATATCAGCATTGGACAGGGCATTAGGACCAGAATTGCTCAGTAAAGTTACCATTTATGTTGACGATATGTTAATAGCGACATCAAGTTGGGCAGAGCACTACAGTATAATGGAAAAGGTATTTCAGAGATTTACAGAGTACAAAGTAACAGTACATCTAAAGATATGTAACTTTGGCAAAGAACAAGTGAAATTTTTAGGGCATATCATATCAGAACAGGGTATATTACCAGACCCAAAGGAACTAGATGCCATACGTAATTGCCCACCCCCAAGGAACAGAAAACATTTGAAAGCGTATCTAGGACTAACTTCCTTTTTCCGAAAATTTATACCACAGCAGCTTATGTATAGCGATGCCCTACTTAACCTGTTGAGAAAGAATAAGCCTTGGTTATGGGATGAGATATGCCAGGAGTACTTTACCAAAATTAAAAATGCATTAATATCTGCAAACATTTTGAGTCATCCTGACATGTCCAAAGACTTTTTTTAAGCATGGACGCCTTGTCTCAGGGGCTGGGGGCATGCTTGTTACAGATACTCTTGCATCTGGAATAGGGTGAAGCCGTACCCAGAGTCATCAGCTTTGCCAGCAGAACTTTACCAGAATCGTAAAGAACATATTCCGTATCAAAACTGGAAAATTTAGCAGTAATTTGGGCGTTTAAGAAATTTGAATATTTTCTTTGGGGTAAAAACACTGAAGTCTATTGTGATCACCAATCATTATCTTTTCTCTGAACATGTAAACTGTTACACCGAAGACTAGTGAGGTGGTGTTTGTACCTGCAGGAATTCAATTTTGATATAATATACATAAAGGGCAGTCAGAATGTTATTGCAGATGCATTATCCAGATTACTGCAGGGACTAGACGAGTTCAGTGAACTGTCTGAACACGATTCAAAAATCCAAACATTATTGATGCAAAGTAGTACACTAAAATCAGACTGCAAAAACTTTGTAAACAGATGGGAATGATACAACACTGAGACGATAGGTGGAAAAAGGTAATGCAAAATATTAACCGAAATGCAAATCACAAGGTAAGTAAATGGTATCAATTATACAAAGGCATTTTGTTTCACCGGGAGCAGTAAAGTTCTAACCATTGGTGTGTATGCCTTCCGCACGAATATATCGACGGATTTATCAAACATACACACGAAGTTTGGGGACACTTCGGAGTAACAAAATGTACAGACAAGATTTCCAAACTTCGTTATTTTCCTAACTTACGACGACGTGTTTCACAAATATTGAGAAAGTGTGCTATTTGTCAAAGAACAAAATCATCCAATATGTCAAATTTTACAGAACTACACCCTATACTAACCAAAGCTCCACTGGAAATGGTTTCTCTGGATATCCCAGGGCCATATCCTAGAGCAAAATGTGGTGTCAAATACATAATAGCTCTTTGTGATATTTTCACAAAATACATCAAACTTTATGCTATAAAAACCACTACAGCAAGTAACATCATAAGGAGAATTGAAGAGGATTATTTACAAAGAGTAGGGAAACCCAAAGTCATATTAACAGACAAAGCAGCCAATATCGTAGGAAGAAAATGGAAACAATTCATGAGTACACAGAGCATTAAACACATCTTGGTAAGTTTTTCCACCAGCAAGTCCCGTGGAGAGGGTGTTTAAAGAATTTAATAGATTTATGAGAACATACGCTTATAATAAACATTCACGATGGATTGAATACATGACTCCATTTATGCAAATAGTAAACAATCTCCCCCACTCTTCCACAGGTTTCACTCCTAATGAACTAATGTTTAACACAAAGCAAACTGACGAATGGGAATCACCCATACCAAAATTACCTACTAAATAGTTAACTTTACAGGATAACATCAAACAAGCAGTAATTACACTAGACAATAGAGCAGAATACTGAAAGAGAATATACAACAACAAGTTAAAACGAGTTACACATTTTTTCGAAGGGCAACGAGTCCTCTTGAGAACACATCCCGAATCGACAAAGATCGGTAACTTGAACAAAAAATGGCAATTACTATACTCAGGGCCCTATATTATTGCAAAAAATACCTTATCCGGGAACTTATAGGTTGGTATATGAAAGCACAGGGAGAGACAATGGTCTCCACCCTCACAAAGTCTTAAAAGCTTTTCACGAGTAGTGACACAATGCCACAGCAGTTTTCTTGTCATAAAATATATTTATAAGTAATGTCATAGTTTTATAAGTAAGAAATTTTATTATGTGTATTTTAAATGAAATGTGTTTAAACTCAAGTAATTTTCTTGTTTTGTAAGCAAAGACAAACATTTGTTGGGAGAAAGTGAAAAAACAGAGCTTCACGCGAATCGAAATGCAAACTGGAGCAGCGTACGACTCAGCTGTGCGCGCTCAACAATGCAGGTTTACGTCAGTACTAAGGAGGAGACATTGACCCTGCCCAAGCGCAAAAGGCTAACTCGCGGCGCAACCAGATAGAAACGCGAAGCTGCACGAGTATTAAGCCTAATTTCAAAATAAATAATAACACGAAATAACTATATTTACTATCAGGGAACGAAGGAATATGATATTACATTTACCTCAACATGCGAAGTTGCGTCAATACTAAAATGTATACATTGTAACTAGAATTAAAAGAAATCTTTACAACGAAACATATAGGACGTGTTAGCTAACAAAAGGATAAGATAGCGTAGGAGATGTCAAAGTAACTTTCTTTGCAGGGTAAATGAATAAAAGGAATACAAATGCAAGTAAATAAATATATAAACAAATAAGAATGAAATATGAAAAAGTCTGCAAGCGAATATGAGCTACGAAACACAATTAGTTTTTAAGTTAGTTATAAGTTTTTTATATTGCAGCGACCAGTGCATCGACACGGCGCAGAAGAAGAGATTTACGACGAGTGTTATAGGTACCAAATGAAAAAACGGGACGCACTCAAGGAAATGATTTAGTTATTAGTATGTCTATGTGTATATTTGGCCATCAAGCAAATGAAGAATAAGAATATACATCGTTGCAGTGCAACTACAGAACATTTACCCGTACCTACTGACTACAAAGTGCACATAAACACGGAGGCATGTGACCTCAAATAAAACTAATCAATTCATTTCGCGTCACATGCGAATATAAACGACGACATTTTCACATAATCATAGAAAGGCAAGCATGACGCAATGCAAAAACTTTTGCGTTACGAACAGAAGCTACACGTAAACAATTATAAGCAACACAATGGTATATAGTACATGACCGTTAATACGTTTCGGTTCCATGAAAAGGGAGTTCCCTGATAAGTGATTTAAGAAAGGACGAATAGCATTTCCTTAGTAATCCATAAACCGGTAGAATAGTATTCCTTATTCCCTCCCCAACGCAGGAGGCGGCGCCAAAGTGTATTTAAGTCAGCAATGCGTCAAGTTAAATCCTGATGTAAATGTTTTTCTCTGTTTCTCCCTAGGAAAATATTAAAGTCTTAAATTCTCATAACTAATGTATGCATGACTGGAAAATAAAATGCGGATGCATTAAATGCACATATAGTAACACAATGTAAAGGAATGTAAATAAGTTACTTGTATTTATGTATAAAGGATTTTTTTTGAAGTTAAGAAACAAACTGTACTAACCAGTAACTGTAATTGGAGAAGGAATTTTGTAATGTTTTAATACTTAAAAATTTTCTATGTTTGATACAAATAATGGGTGGAATGTCAGCCTTAAATGTAAGCAATTGTAATATGCATTGTTATGTCAAAATGTTTATGCGAATTTTATGTGTATATCGAGCCATATGTAAAAGATGAACTTGAAAAGCTAACAAAAAAGGAAAGAAACCTCAAGGACTAAAAACAATTCTCACGCCAAAGTGAACGACGAAATAGATGGTGGTATCCAAACGCGTGTGCAGTACTGCAACGAATCAATTATGGCAATGTCATGCTACACAACGTCTGATATATTAATCAGCAAACTACAATTGTGCAAGCATCACTTACCTGGACGTCGGATGTTGGGGTGCAGTGTTTACCCCACTGAAAATGTGGATACGACGGAGAAGGTCATTCCCGGGACGTATCAAAGGTGAATTATCCGCCGCAGCATCGGTTCTTGGAGGGTAAACGCACATACACCGCACTCACAATGGAATACCACGTCACAGCAAATTATTCGACGGACAGTACGGCGCTCAGTGTGAAAGTGACACTAAAGCGGGAGTGGAAGCGCGAACGACCGGACACAATAATGCGTGGAGCTGTTGCACAACCATGCGCACAGAGACTGGCACTTTTGCCAAAAGGACATGAAGTCGCTCTAGCATAATGTGTAAGCAAGACAAGCTGACATATCCAATTCTAAAATACAAAGAGAAATACGCCGACAAATAAAGGTCATTGTACCCCCTTCGGCACAAACTTAAATTTAAGCTATACGAATATATACAAAACAGTGTGCGCTTCCATTGCATGTCACCGTACAGTGTGGGGGCAATTGTATTGGTAACAAGAAAAGCACTGACATAAAACATTAGCGCGACCGCTGTAAGAGCCAGCAGAAGATGTATTTCACTATGACGGAAGGCAGTAACAAATGAGGGAAACCACATTCAGTTTTTGTCAATTAATAGAGAGACTCTGTCTTTACTTCTCGAGTGGAGAAGACGTATTTTTTGTAAGATGTGTGTGGCAGCCATTTGTGTTGTCTGAATAATAACTATTATTGGAACAAAACCACGAAAGTTTTCTGCTGTGCATCATCTCAATGTCAGGCCTGCATCGGAAGAAGAAGCCCGATTAAGAAATGTTATACACACGGTCAAGAGATAACTACTGATGGTGGAAGAAGATGAATGTAACCAAGGACACCAGAAGTCAGTTCACGACGCGACTGGTTCACAATTTACGAGATCTGTGAATTAAAAGAAAAGACAATTTATTCCCTGCAAAAACTCATTAAAAACCAAATATGTCAGTACTACACACACACACATACACACACACACACACACACACACACACACACACACAAACACACACACACACACACACACACACATATATATATATATATATATATATATATATATATATATATATATAATTATCGCGAATGGACCCAGAAGGATCACGCAAAGCTTTCTGACGTCGTTTCTTCCATACTTCTTTCATTCGTTCTCCATGTTTTCTTTTTCTTTCTTCTGTCCATTTTGTTCCTGGTCTCTTTAGTGCTTCCTTCTCCGACAATACAATCCACTTTTCCACCTTATTTCTAAAAGTTTTTCTATCTTTGACATCTTTAAGTTCAATATTTGCTTTTTGTAAATCTAATTTTACTTGGCTAATCCATGGTGTTGTTGATTTGACTTTTTCTATGTAAGTGAGAATTCTGTTGGTGAGTCGTGTGGGAGGAAGTCTAGTGACATGTCCATAAAATTTTAATCTTCGCCTTCTTATGTCTGCTGCCAGGTTTGATATAGTTTCTGTGGTTCTTCTTGATTGTATCCGGTATCCTTCTTCTGTTAATTTTAGACCTAAAATCTTTCTCATAATTTTGCGTTCTTCTTTTAGTATTTTTTCTAAGTCACATTTTGTGTGGAGTGTGAGCGTTTCACTAGCATATAGTGCTGCTGGCTTAATTACTGCGCAGTAGTGTCTGATTTTTGTGTTCGAGGAGATGCATTTTTTATTGTATATTTCATGTGTCATACCATATGCTCTCTTCATTTTCTGTTGTCTGATCTTCTGTGCAACTTTCTCTCCTCCGGTTGGCTCCAAAATTTCACCTAGGTATTTAAAATGTTTTACTCTATTTATTTTTCCATATTTTGTGTTCAAACTGTGTATATGGAATTTCGTACAGAAAAATTCTGTCTTTTGAAACGAAATTTGTAAACCTACTTTATCCGCGCATTCCTTAAGGATCTCTATTTGTTTGGTGGCGATTTCTTCATCATCTGCAAGTATGGCCAAGTCGTCCGCGAATGCTAAACAAGATACCTCCACGTTGTCTTTGGTTCTACCAAGATGGATTGGTTTCCAGTAGGATTGATTTTTTAATTCTTTTTCCCATTCCTTAATGACTTTATCCAGGACTATATTAAACAGAAGTGGAGATAGCCCGTCACCTTGACGTACTCCAGTTTTTATGAGAAAAGGTTCAGAGATTTCTCCCCTGAATTTAACTTTAGATACAGTGTCTGTCAGTGATTCTTTGATAAGCCTTAGTGTTTTGGAGTCAAGTCCAAGTTCCTCTAAAATGTTAAACAAAGATTGCCGGTCAATTGAGTCATAGGCTTTCTTAAAATCTACAAATGTACAAATTATGGGGGCATTTCTAATTGCTTTGTGTTTTAGTATTGTCTTTAAATTAAATATTTGTTCTAGGCATGAGCGACCGGGGCGGAAGCCTGCTTGATAATCACCAATTTGGCGTTGCAGCTGCTCTTGTGTTCTTTTCAGCAGGCATGTTGAGAGAATTTTGTAGGTGACTTGTAAAAGTGAGATTCCCCTGTAGTTATTGACATTTGTTCTGTCTCCTTTTTTATGTAACGGGTGAATAAGGGCACATTTCCAATCCTCTGGTAATTTTTCTGTTTCCCATATTTTTGTTATTATTTTTGTGAGCTCTTGCAACGTCTTTGGTCCTAGGTTTTTTAATAGCTCTGCAACAATGCCATCTTCGCCAGATGTTCTATTATTTTTTAAGTTTTTAATGTGACATTTGATGTCTTCCTGTGTTGGTGGTAATGAATCCGGTTGAGCGTTGTCACTGATTTCTTTGGGAAACCTTAAACTAGGTTCTGGGCAATTTAGTAGGTTAGAAAAATATTGAGCCAATACTTGACAGTTTTCCTGGTTTGTTAGGGCTAATTTACCATCTGGTTTTCTGAAACATAAATTTTGAGGGATATATCCTCGTATTTTATCTGCGAAAGTTCTGTAGAAGTCTCTTGTATTATAGTTTTGGAAATTTTCTTCTATGGCATCCAGTTGCGCCTTTGTGTACTTCCTTTTTGCTTGCCTAATAGATTTTGAAACCTGTTTTCTAACCTCGTTAAATAAATGTAGACTTTCTTGTGATTTTTTACTGTTATATTCTTGAAATGCCTTTTTTCTCCTTTCCAATGCATTTTCAAGTCTGAATCCCACCAAGGGTGTTTGAATATCTTTTTCAAGGGAATAGTTTCCTTAGCTATTCGCGTGATTTTAGAATGAAATTCTTACCATGTGTTTGCCTTTTCCTTCTCCCATTCTTCTTTTACTTTAGATTCTTTAATCTTCTTGGTGTCATATTTCTGTATTTCTGTTTTCTTCTGATGACTTCTTCGTGCTGTAAACTTGATTTTAATTCTAGTTAGGTAATGGTCTGAATCAATGTTTTCTCCTCTGCGTACTTGGACGTCGTAAATTTCTTTTTGTACTGGGTATGAAATCGCCACATGATCTATTTGAAACTCGCCAATTTGTTGTATAGGAGATCTCCATGTCTTTTGTTTTCTTGGACATTTTCTTAGAGATGTTGACATTATCTTCAGGTTATTCTGCTTACATAGTTCGACGAGCCTTGTACCATTTTTATTGGTAAATTTATGTGCAGGATATTTGCCTACGGTTTTTTGGTGGATTTTCTCTCCACCAATTTGGGCATTAAAATCGCCGAGTAGAACTTTTGTATCATCTTTTGGAATCTTGGCCATTATATTCTCCAAATTTTCCCAGAACTTTTGTTTCTATGGGGTTTTTCTTGTTGTCTCCGTTTGTGGGAGCATGAACATTAACCATTGTGTATGTTTTGTTGGCACATTGTAAGCGCATCGTCATTATCCTATTATTTACGGGAGTAACTTCCTTGATGGAGCTGAGCACGCTCTTGTGTATGATAAACACCATCCCGAGATGGGGGGCTCCTCTTCCGATTCGTTTATCCGTCTTGCTCTTAAAGATGCGATAGTTGCCATAATCTGATGTTTCTTCATCTGTAAAACGTGTCTCCTGTAAAGCTAGTATTACTATCATTTGCTTTTCAAGTTCTGTTGTAAGGTTTAGAAGTTTTCCTGGTTGGATTAATGTATTTATGTTAATGGTTCCAATGTATGTAGGTGTTTTAAGTGGAAGTTTGCCAGAGAACTCCGACTTTCTCTGATGTAATCGTGTAAGTCCAGGTTCCCCAGAATCCGAATTCCTGGTTGCCATCTGTTGATGGGTGGATTGGTTACCACCTGGGGTAATGTTGTTATTACTTGCACGAGTCATACTTGCTTGTAATCAAGTTGGTCCAGTGTTTCCACTGGGTGTTTAGAACCAGGGATTGTTAGTTCCTGGAGCATTATGACCAGCCGCACATTGTGTGAACAGACGCTGACCAGGATGCCGATGGTTCCCACTTCAGACGCGTCCTGGATTTGGGTGTTGACAGTGCTTATTGTAATGGCGGCACTTACTCGCCATGACACAGCAACGTCTTCGGGTTCTGTGGTTTTTGAATGAGTGTGACCCTTGCCAAAAGTCACCCTCCCACACCCTCGTGATGCTGCCGCCTCGGTCCGGGACTGCTTATTTGGGTTTCCCCTTATTCGCAGCTGTCCACCATATCTGATGGATCGTTCGCTATCCGCCACCTGCGACCCGCCCTGTACCTGAGGCTCGGCTAGGGTATATATATATATATATATATATATGTGTGTGTGTGTGTGAGTGTGTGTGTGTGTGTGTGTGTGTGTGTGAACACGTTTCGAATGTTCCTTTACAGAGGAGAATCGCCCCAATTTAATCCCCATACCACCCATACCAGTGAAAAGAAGGATGAAATAAGTATTAGCGTCAGTGGTGTTGAGAAAAAATTGAAATCGTTACAATTGAACAGAGCTTCAGGCCCCAATGGAATCCCTGTCAGATTCTATACTGAATTTGGGGCTGTTAGCCCCTCTTCTATAATCCATCGTAGATCCCTTGAACAAAAAACCGTGCCCAGTTCTAGCAAAAAAAGCAAGGGTACACCCATCTACAAGAAGGGTAGTAGAAGGATCCACAAAACTACCGTCCAATATCCTTCACATCGATTTCTTGTAGAATCTTAGAAAATATTCTGAGCTCAAACTTAATGATGTATCTTGAACGGAAGGTCTTTCTCAATGCCAGCCAGCATGGATTTCGAAAACATCGATCATTTGAAACCCAACTCGCTCTTTTGTCACATGATATACTGAGAGCTTTGGATCAAGGCAACCAGGTAGATGCAGTATTTATTGATTTCCGAAAAGCTATTGACTCAGTACCACACCTACACTTATTGTCAAAAGTACGATCATATGGGGTATCAAGTGAAATTTGTGACTGGATTGAGGACTTTTTGGTAGGAAGGACACAGCATGTTATCTTGGATGGAGAGTCATTGTCAGATGTAGAAGTAACTCGGGGATGCCCCAGGGAAGTGTGTTGGAACCCTTGCTGCTCACATTGTATATTAACGACCTTGCAAACAATATTAATGGTAAAATCAGGTTTTTTCCAGATGATGCAGTTATAT
The DNA here is from genome assembly GCF_023864275.1 of Schistocerca cancellata. NCBI lineage: Eukaryota > Metazoa > Arthropoda > Insecta > Orthoptera > Acrididae > Schistocerca > Schistocerca cancellata. The sequence goes on along the minus strand of NC_064631.1, from coordinate 282,782,093 downwards.
AATGAAGTACTATCTGAAAGACGCTTCATAAATCTTCAGTTAGATCTTGACAAGATTTTAATGTGGTGCAGAGATTGGCAGCTTGATGTTCAGAATGTAAAATTTTGCACTTCATAAAACGAAAAAGCGTAGTGTCCTATGACTATAACATGAACTGAGTCACTGTTGGAATAGACCAACTCGTACAAGTACTTGGGACCAACGCTTTGTAGGGATATGAAATTGAACTATCACATAGGTTCAGTCATGGGTAAATCAGGCGGTAGACTTCAGTTTATTGATAGAATACTGTCGAAGTGCTATCAGCCTACGAAGGCAATTGCTTACAAATCACTCCTGCGACCGGTTCTAGAATATTGCACAAGTGTATGGGACCCATACCAGATAGGACTAACAGGGGATATTGAATGTATACACAGAAGGGCAACACGAATGGTTACAGATTTGTTTAATTCGTGGGAGAGCGTCAGAGAAATACTGAAGGAACTGAATTGGAAGACTCTTGAAGATAGACGTAAACTCTTCCGAGAAAATCTATTAACAAAGCTTCAAGAACCGGCTTTAAATGATTGTACTAGGAATATACTAGAACCCCCTGTGTATCGCTCACATAGGGATCGTGATGATAAGATTAGAATAATTACTCACACACAAATTCAAACAATCATTCTTCCTGTGCTCCATGCATGAATGGAACAGGAAGAAATCGCAATAACTGGTACAATGGGACATACCCTATGCCACGCACCTCACGGTGATATTCAGATTATAGATGTAGATATAGGGAACTTTCACCTGTGGACATTTTCTGCCAGGATGCGTAGTTACATTGTAGTCTGCTGATTTTTGCAGTCAAAGAAAGCTTTGTTTTGCAACTATATACATATTAAAATTTCACTTATAAGCTTTGACTTAGCAATTACTTTCAAGATTTGTGATGAAACAATTGGAATAATTATACTCTGTATGCTGTTACAGCAACACAGTTTGTTTTGAATATTTATTACCAGGCAAAACTATAGATAAATCTTCTGAAGAAGAGTTAAGGTTGGTTTGAGCAGGAACAGAGTTTTGTGTATTTTCTGCAATTCTGAACACCAATTTGTGACAAGCATTTTACAGAGTGTAGTGCAACAGAGATCCATTCATTTTCGTGCATTTGTAGTGTTATGTATATGCTTAGATTCTGATGTTTTGCTTATGATATATTTGCATTTAAGAGAGTTCCTGTTTACTAAATCCTTAAGTATTATTTGGTCAGACAGACAGTGATTATTTGTGAGGTATACTACTGTGTATCCTTTACTGAAATATAGGTATGTTACTATACAGTAATACTGTCAGAAGCCTACCTTGCATTTATAGAACAAAATCTGTCAGTGGTAACTTAAATATTATTCTGCTTTCATTGATATTTGTAGGAAGTGTTCTCAGTAGTTATTTGTGTAGTGATCTTCAATGTGTGCGAGATTTCATGTTGTTTGCTGTATTACTGTAATTGCGTTAACATTTAAAAAGCTACCAGAGCTAGGTCAAATGCTAGAGCTGCACCTAATGTAACTCTTGGTAACTCTGTAAACAGAGAAGGGACAGTTGAACAGGGATCCTCTCACAATACTGATTTAACTGAGACAGATAGGATAATGGGTGATGGCGTAACAATCTTTATAAATAAGAAAAGTTTTATGATTACATTGAATAAATGTCTGAACTGCGGAATGAGTGCTAAATTCGAATTATCATGTTGCGTGTTGTAACTGCAAGTAGTGTGCATACTCTGTATTATTGTTAGCAAAACTTTATACGAACTGATTGGACAATGCAACTCCCTATACCAACAAAGAAATAGAGTCACTGAAAAATTCATTCAGCCCCTTAGGAACTGAATTCTGTGGCCCTGTTCAAAACTGATAAGCTTGGTCCCTGTGCACATAACAATAAATTAAGTAGTCTTACCTCTTAAGCAACAACAGTGGAACACAATATATTCTGGTCTCTCATGAAACGCTAGCTACTGGCTCAGCAGTGTGCAGTATTGGCCACAACACTTTGAAATGCACATGAATTTCCTTTGGCTGATAAATGAAAACATTTAAGAAAATCCAACTTCTTTGAAAAACATATGACCTGGACAGGGAGGCGGTACTGATTGTGGTGAATTACTACCACAGATATTTTTAGCAAAATTATATTGCAAGTTAAGCTTGTATTTTCAAAAACATTTGACAATTGATGTTACATTGGTTAGAATAGTACATCATATTTACTAAGTGATGCACAAACAATGAGATGTTTTTTACAGCTAGTATTAGCTAACCTCACTAAATCAGCATAAATGCAAATCATTAGATTACATATAGCTCTGTTAACAAATCTTAGAAACATTACAAAAGTGAAACATCTAAATAGCCTTTTTATCAGTCAGTTTACGTACATTCCGGGGTTACTCACCAATTACAAATTATCAGCCAACTCATATTTACTAACGCGCTGGCAAAACGAAAATCATAATTATTTAACATCTTTACCTTGCTTGCACGAAGACTTCTGCTTCCGTGTTCTCGTAATTCCTTCGTTACACTTGGTGGCTTCACAAAGCACACCACAAAAACTGTCTACTCCATCGTATTTTCCTCACAGAAAGGTACCTACCACTGTGCACCCGGCGCTCTCCTACCACTGTGCACCCGGCGCTCTCTTACTCGAACACTACAGTCTCAGACCAGAAGCAGTATCTTTGGCTCTGCGATCGTGCACAGTCAGCGATCCGCATTATAAAGCCTATCAGAGACACAAATCATTTAAAATACAATTAGTTTACATTAATACTGTTATCATATTCGGTGCTGCATACAAGTGTACCCCTGGAGACTCCTTCCAATGGGACTGATCAGAGTAATTTTTCGGTATGTAAATTTACCTGGAAACGGATCGCTTTCTTGCATGCTGATTGTATGATGTACCGGCTGGTCTAGATTTCGCATCTTGTCGCGTGAGCTCCACATATCTTCGTTCAAAAACAAATTTTCATATAATAGTGTTGCCCTCCACTGAGATTTACGTATTTCGATACCAAAAATTAGTTTTACACTTTTCTCAGATACCAACTTGACACTTATAAACACGAGTCTAAATATATAAGAAACTTTCACATTCAGTACCATAACAGCTGCTCAGAGTAATCAGGGAAATGAAAGAAAAACACAAGATGTTGCACAGTGACATACAAACACAAATTCACACATGAAATCACCAACATTTTCAAAAGGCAGGGCATAAACATAGCATATACAACAGACAGTTCTATCCACAAATTCATCTCCAGTCTGTCAAAAGACAGAGACATATACTGGAAAGCAGGCATATATCAATCACTGTGTAACACCTGTGATGGCAAATCCATAGAGCAAACATGCAGAAAATTTGATGTCAGATACAAAGGACACATGAGAGTCTAGAAATACATAACAAACCACTCAACATTTGCAGTACACGTAAGAGAACACAATCACAAACCAACTTTTAGAGAAGAAGATATTAAAATAATTAGAATCAACAAAAAAATAACACCTCCCAACATTGCAAGAAAATTATCACATACAGAACACCAACGCAGAAAGGGAAACACTGTTGGACGATCAAATACACATGCCAAAGAACAAATGGTTTACACTAATAGAGAAAATGATTGAGTAACTCTCCAACATAGATAATAACAACAACAACAATAACACCATACAATCTCTTTCCAAATAGTTGTCCTTGAACCTGTCCACAAAAAATTTAAGAGAAAACTCAAATCAGCTGAGCACTAACACTTTAAACCACTCTCTGACAGCTATTAATTTCATATTCATCACTCTACAACTAGCACTGAACGCGTGGGCTCTTGCAGATACAAACATAACAGGAATGAATAGACGTAGGTTTCAGCATATACTTCGTCATGTTGGCAACATGAACGTTAATAAACCAAACCGGATGAGACATAAAGTATACTCACCGTAGTTACAACTTTAAATCACAGTTTTCGGTCAGATACCTACAACTACTGACAGAAGACTAAAAGTGCTCCACAGCAATAAGGAAAACAATATGGAAATTGTAAAGAAAAGTTCGGAACATGAAAATGTGCTTATCTTTCGTAAGTGAAGTCATAGTGCGACCTCCAGCACGTGACCAGATGAGAGGAAACGCAGACACCAACCCAAAAACACGAAAAACTGTAAGTAATCAATTGTTGTTGTGTTGTTGTGGGCTTCAGTCCGAAGGCTGGTTTGATGCAGCTTTTCTTTCAGCTCTATCCTGTGTGAGCCTCTTCATCTTGGAATAACCACTGCAACCTACATCTTTCTGAATTTATTTCTTGGTCTTCCTCTAAGGATTTTACTCCAACACTTCCCTTCAATATTGAACAGGTGATCTGTTGATGTCTCAGAATGTGTCCTATCGACCGATCCCTTCTTTTGGTCAAGTTTTGCCACAAATTTCTTGTCTCACCAATTCTATTCAGTACCTCCTCATCAGATACATGATCTGCCCATCTAATCTTAAGCATTCTTTTGGAGTACCGCGTTTCGAAAGCTTCAATTCTCTTCCATAGATGTCAACATTCCAGACGAGCACCTTCGAAAAAGACTTCCTACCACTTAAATCTATATTCGATGTTAACAAATTTCTCTTCTTCAGAAATTATTTCCTTGCCATCGCCAGTCCATATTTTATATCCTCTCTACTTCGGCCGTCGCCAGTTATTCTGCTTCCCAAATAGCAAAACTCATTTACTATTTTAAGTGTCTCATTTCCTAATCAGATTTCCGTAGCATCGCTTGATTTAATTCGGCTAAATTCCATTATCCTTGTTGCTGTTGATGTTCATCTTATATGTTCCTTTCAAGACACTGTCATTTCCGTTCAACTGATCTGTCCTTTGCAGTCTCTAACAGAATTACAATGACATCAGCAAACCTCCAAGTTTTTATTTCTTCTCCCTGAACTTTAATTCCTATTCCAAATCTTTCTTTTGTTGCTTTTGTTGCTTGTACAGTGTACAGACTGAATAACGTCTGGGATAGGCTACAGCCCTGTCTCACACCCTTCTCAACCACTGCTTTCTTTTCATAGCCCTCGACTCATATAAATGCCGTCTGATTTCTGTACAAGCTACAAATAGCCTTTAGGTCCCTGTGCTTTACCCCTGCTACCTTCAGAATTTCAACGAGATTATTCCAGTCAGCTTTGTCAAAAGCTTTCTTTGTGTCTACAAACGCTATAAACGTGGGTAAATCTTTTCTTAATCTACCATCTAAAATACGGGGTGGGGTCAATATTACCTCATGTGTTCCTACATTTTGCCAGATTGATTCCCCGAGGTCGCCTTCCACCAATTTGTCCATTCTTCTATAAGGAATTCGTGTTAGTATTTTGCAACCATGACTTACAAAACTGATAGTTCGCTACACACCTGTCGCAAGTGCTTCTGTGGAATTGGAATTACTACATTATTTTCGAAGTCTGAGGGGATTTCGCCTGTCTCATATATCTTACACACCAGATGGAAGAGTTTTGTCATGACTAGCTCTCCCAAGGCTGTCAGAAGTTCAACGGAATAGGGTCTATCTCCAGGGCCTTGTTTCGACTTAGATCTTTCACAGCTGTGTCAAGTTCGTCTCGCAGTATTATATCTCCCCTCTCATCTTCGTCTACGTCCACTTCCCTTTCTATAATATTGCCTTCAAGTTCATTCTCTGGTATAGAGCCTATATATACTCCTTCCACTTTCAGCTTTCCCTTCTTTGCTTTGGACTGGTTATCCATATGAGGCCTTGATATTCATACAGCTCCTTCTCTTTTCCCCAAAGGCCTCCTTAATTTTCCTATGTGCGGTATTTACCTTCACCTAGCGAAAGATGCTTCTAAATCCTTATATTTGTCCCCCAGCCATTTCTGCTTAGCCATTTGCACTTGCTGTCAGTCTCATTTTTTAAACTTTTGTATTCCATTTCGCCTGCATTATTTTCTACATTTTCAGATTTTTACTTTTCATTGGTTAAATGTAATATCTCTTATGTTATCCAAGGATTTATGTGGTGTCACCACCAGACACCACACTTGCTAGGTGGTAGCCTTTAAATCGGCCGCGGTCCGTTAGTATACGTCGGAGCCGCGTGTCGCCATTATCAGTGTTTGCAGACCGAGCGCCGCCACACGGCAGGTCTAGTCTAGAGAGACTCCCTAGCACTCGCCCCAGTTGTACAGCCGACTTTGCTAGCGATGGTTCACTGCCTACATACGCTCTCATTTGCAGAGACGACAGTTTAGCATAGCCTTCAGCTACGTCATTTGCTACGACCTAGCAAGGCGCCATATTCAGTAACTATGAAAGTATTCTGAACAGATAATATTGTGAATCATATACCGTCAAGAGCGACGTTCATCATTAATGGATTAAAGTTAAGTATCAAACTAATTACGTCCGCTTTCTGAATTCTAATTCCTTGTCATGTTCCAGACCTCACGTCAGTATAGTTCTTCCCTCCTCACGCCAGCCTGCGTGAGCTAAAACGCGTGCATTTCGGCCTCCACTAGTAACACTATGTTGGCTCTTCTGCCAACACAACAATTTATACTAGGCCTTGTCTTTTTGCCTATTTGATCATTTATTCCTCAGCTGCCTTCACTATTTCATCTCTGAATGCTATCCATTCAACTTCTACTGTATTCCTTTCCCTTTTCTAGTCAACCGTTGCCTAATGCTCCCCCTGAAATTCTTAACAACCTCTGGTTATTTCAACTTATCCAGGTCCCATCTCCTTAATTTCCTATCTTCTTGCAATTTCTTCGGTTTTAATCCATAGTTCATAAACAATAGGGTGTGGTCAGAGTACACATCTGCCCCTGGAAATGTCTTATAATTTTAAATCTGGTTTCTAAATCTCTGTCTAATCATTATACAATCAATCTGAAACCTCCCGGTATGTCCAGGTCTCATCCACGTATACAATCTTCTTTTATGATTCTTAAACCAAGTGTCAGCGATGATTAAATTATTCTCTGCACAAAATTCTACTAGGTGATTGCTTCTTCCATTCCTTACCCCCATTCCATATTCACCCACTACTTTCCTTCTCTTCCTTTTCTTACTATTGAATTTCAGTTCCCCGTCACAATAATTTCTTTACTTCATTGTGCATTTCTTCAATCTCTTCGTCACCTGCGGAGCTACTTGGCATGTAAACTTGTAACACTGTGGTAGACGTGGACTCCGTGTCTGTCTTGTCTACGACAATGTGTTGAATATGCTGCTCATAGCAACTTACCCGCATTCGTATTTTCTTATTAATTATCAAACCTACTCCTACATTACCCCTATTTGTCTTTGCGTTTATAATCCTGTATTCACCTGACCAGGGTCCTGTTCCTCCTGCTACTGCACTTCACTAACTTCGACCACATCTAACTTCAACCTTTCCATTTACCTTTTCAAATTTTCTAACCTATCTGCCCCAGTAAGGGATCTCCGTTCCGTAGAACGCCGGGTTTGTTTCTCCTGATGACGACATCCTCGTGAGTAGTCCCCGCCCGGAGATCTGAATAGGGGGTTATTTTACCTCCGGAATATTTTACCCAAGATGACGCCATCATCATTTAATCATACAGTAAAGCTGCATGCCCTCGGGAAAAAATTACGGCTGTAGTTTCCCCTTTCCATCAGTCGTTCGCAGTACCAGCACAGCAATGCCGTTTTCGTTGATGCTACAAGGCCAGATAAGTCAGTAATCCAGTTTCCCCTGGAACTATCGAAAAGGCTGCTGCCCTTCTTCAAGAACCACACGGTTGTCTGGCCTCTCAACAGACACCATTCCATTGTGGTTGCACCTACAGTACAGCTATCTGTATCGCTGAGGCAGGCAAGCCACCCCACCGACGTGTCGGCAAGGTCCATGGTTCATGGGGGGAAGAAGTAATCGCTTACTTACGTAAAAAAAGAGATGTGAAGAGTTTTATGATCTACGAATATCGTACATCAAAACAAAACTGTATCATTCTAGATCCCACTGAAGATGTCTTAAAGTAAAACGTAGAACGCGCCTCGAATAAATAAAACATATTGCAGCAAGTAAACGCGGATTTTATTTGCAAAACGAATAAAGCTACAGAGATCATTTGCAGAATGCAGCTACCGTATGGTGATAGCTGTCATAATCAATAAAGAAATAAATAAGAGTGGACAAACTGCTTTAAAGCTGAACGTGTACCTGTCCGTGACAAAAAGCGTTCGGGTAGCTCAGCTATTTCGAAAATGGATAGCTGAGCTAATGATTAGTGATGATAGTCTGCCAGAATTGATGATGTCAAGCTGAACGTTACTCATGGTTCAGCATTCGCAATCGTAAATGAATCTCTGAACTGTCGCAGAGTTTTTGTTCCTTGAGTATCACAACACTTGACTGACAAGCACGAACGATGTGTTTGAAAGTGTTGAAATCACATTTACGTCGTTTTGAAAAGCAAGAAGAAGGCTTTCTCGGCTGCAAAGTAGTAGTTGTTGATACGAGGGTCCACAAGACGAATCAAAGAGAAAACGGCACTGCGTAATGTGAAAACAACCATCTTCGTCTAGAGCAGGGCCGCCCAAATGTTGAACACTGCGAAACTGCGGCACAGGTGCGCACATCTCACAAGGGAACCCTCCATACTGTAAGTCACGGATTTTGATGCGCTTCAAATATGTTGTAGAGGCACTTACCCAGAGTACCTGGCTATCCGCTTTTTTACCGTCGGGCCTTCGTTTTTGAGAAAATCGATTTTGAAGTTCATTGCGGGCTTTGTATACCCGTAACATTTCAACTGTTTCGAGTAAATAAGCGTAGCGCAGCGGTATGGATTCGCGGCTGCCACGCTGGAGGTACGGTGTTCGAATACTGCTCGTGTACTTTATTTTCTCAAAATCGACCGAATTTATCAATTTCATTTCAAAGAATATCAACAAACAGCGCAAGGTGTGCGAAATTATAAAGATATATTCAGTTATTAATTTTTTCTGTCATACAATATTACAAAATCTTATTTTTCACCGTCCACATTGCTTGATGTGCCAGAAAAATATTGTGGGTGATACTTATTATAGGAATTACCGAAGCACAAATTTTCGCAGCACCACACGCATTTTATGAAAGCAACCGTCTTACAGGCGCACGTTTTCTTCGTGAGCGATATCGCGAAACACAATTCTTTTGCATTCAAAAATATTTCTCTTTCATCCGCTAATTTCGATGCGAACCATGCGTATCTAATCATGCTTTCAAAACTACATTGCGGTGAATTGATGTAGGATTAGCGAATGTAATTTTATCGAATCTTCTCTAGAAGCGATCTCTCTATTGTCTTTCATCAAGTCGGGAGTATTCTGAGTAATTTTCGTGAAGATTTTCACCTGTCGGTGAAAATAAACATCAAAGGGCTGGCAATAATGAGTGCACTTTGGTGGGACCACTTTTGGGGTGCAGGTGCTCGCTTTCCTTTCATTAGTGAGTAGATGATCGTATAAAGTTGAATCGGTTTGCCCTGCTCACGAATCGATAATGTATAAAAAAAATTTCTGTCCCACGTACGGAATAATTACAGAACGGAAAAATTCTTCGTACACTAGTTTCGTGAACTTACGGGATTTCGTGCAGGACATGACTTCATTTCTGTCTTTCCCCGTTAATTCGTCTACTCTTTTTTGAACGTTACGACCAAATTTTCCGGACGGTTCTTCCATTCATAAGAAACATATGGGAGCAGGACTCGAACACGGTTCCTCCAGCGCGGTAGCCATTTTTTAAATTTTTTTAATTCATTTTGTTCGATATTGCTCGTAGCGTTTGATCTGACGTCACAAGACATCCGTTCAAGCGATTCGTTGATTCTTTGACTCAGGTTTTTTTTTTTTTTATTGCAGAGAGCATGCAGCCCTCTGACCGAACACGCTGAGCTACCGTGTTGGCTTAATGATGAGGACAACACAAACACCTAGTCATCTAGAGGCAGGGGAAAATCCCTGACCCCGCCGGGAATCGAACCTGGGACTCCGTGCTCGGGAAGCGAGAACGCGACCGCGAGACCACGAGCCTCGGACATCATGAACCTTTACCGCTGCGGTACGGTGACTTGCTCGGAATATACGTAATGTTACGGGTATACAAAGCGCGCAGCGAACTTCAAAATCGGTTTTCTCAAAAACCAAGGTCCGTCGCTAAAAAACCCGATAGCCAGGCACTCAGGGTAAGTGCCTCTACAACATATTTGAAGCGCATCAAAATCCGTGATTTACAGTATGGAGGGCCCCTTGTCAGCAAGCGGTCAAAATGGAATAGCGACATTTGTGACCAGTCACGTATACCGAATGAACGGCGACGAACCTCTTCCTTGTTTGGGCGGTACCAGGAGGATCGAAGCCCACCAACCTTTGCGTTCCTCTGCCGGCTGTAGCCTTACGTACTGAGAAATTTTTGTATGTCCATCCTTTTGGCTGGAGGTCTTGTAAGGAAACGCCTACAGTCATCCTTATGATCTTATTTGTTGTGTAGCTACAGTTTCGGCGCTTCAATGCGCCGTCTGCAGGCCGTTTTTGATGCTGAAGGGGTTATCACGAACCATATATACGCTCCATCACTGGCCAACATGCCTGGTTTACGCAGACTGTAACTGTGATGTTAGCACTCCAACCATCAACTCATCAAGTTGATGCACAAAACTTGCGAACATACAATAGACAACTTCTGTAACTTGGTTCAAATGGCTCTGAGCACTATGGGACTCAACATCTTAGGTCATAAGTCCCCTAGAACTTAGAACTACTTAAACCTAACTAACCTAAGGACATCACACACACCCATGCCCGAGGCAGGATTCGAACCTGCGACCGTAGCAGTCCCGCGGTTCCGGACTGCAGCGCCAGAACCGCTAGACCACCGCGGCCGGCTAACTTCTGTAACTGCGCTATGAATCTGAACTGTATGAACTAGTTATAAAATATATACAGTTTTTGTCGCACAGCGAAGGGCAAGCCAAGGAAGTGTCAGGGGAGAATAAGTACTCTCCCCCATCTGTATCCTTTTATTATACTCTTTACGCACATTAAATAAAATTGTTGGTGTTATAATTTTACTTGCAAGCAGTTAGTGTTATAATTTTCAAAGGTTAGGATGTATAAAGCGAACAGCCACACTTGCACGGAGTAAAGAAAAATTGGATGCAGTAGTCTCCAGTGGCCTGTCTGTATTTGTATAGGTTACTAGTAGAGAAACCTGGCGTTGCTCAGATATTTATTTATAGTTGCACGTTCATGCCCTTACTACACAGCGTCTGGCCTTGGGCTTAATTTTACAATAACATTCAGTGCTATATGTGCATGCTGTCTGCAAAAGTGCCGCGACTATAATAGTAGTTAAGAAGTAATAAATTATAACGTCATGCCTCATGTGGTACTTGTTGTCTATGACTTCGTAAAAAACAGGAGAGTCTAACGGTTCTCTTTTAATATTCTATATTGGTTTTATGCTTTTTGATACTACGTAAGATAAGAGGTTAGCATTAATTATTTTCTTTACGTATGTGAGGCAGTTTTAAGCAGAGTATCTTATATAAGGCCAAAATAAATGTTTGTTTTCAATTTAAATGAGCACCAGGTTCCCTATAAGATTATCATAACTGATTTTCATCTAAATACAGTCAAGGCCAAAGTTCACAGATCTACGACAAATGGTATCTCTGAATGTATCTGAACTCTCGCAAAATTATGTCATGCAACTATTCAGATTTAAATTACTTTAAAATGATTTTACCACTTCTGCTCTTGTGGAAAGCTGTAATAAAAGTTAATATTCAGTCCGCCGTCAGCGATCGCTGCTTTCGTCTTCCTGATAGCTGAAAAATACTAATTATTCTCTCTTTTCAATTAAAAAATTGCGATTAGTGGCTAGCATGTTCTTGAAATAATAGAATGAACTCACTTTTACACATATATTTCCATCAATAACCTGATACACACTTTTTTTATCGTCTAGTCGAAAGAAAAAAAAAAGAACATCTGCTAGCGTTCAACACTACACACAATATCTATCTAACATTAGTAACATAAGAATCAGAAACAGCAGAAGAGCGAGTAATAACTTATCTTTTCCATCTTCTATAGTTACACAAAGATATAAATGTTTTATTTCACCCTATTCTTTACTGCGATATTGTTATCATCGTTATTGTCTTTCCCTACCGTACTATAGACGTTAAACTTTTCGTAAATAATTTTATGTTTTTTTCACAATTGATTTTCAGTCTGGTCTGTTTGGTCTTATTCAATATTTTTATACACACACCACACGCATTATTCTTAAACATCGCAAAAGGGACACGAGGTGTAATACGGGAGTGGTTTGGCAACTGTCGTCGTAGGAAGGCTGGACAGGAGCAGGAATAATTAGTGAACAAGTTAACACAAGAAATAAAAGATTTACTTAACTAGTATTTCTCCAAGTGAGTAAAGACTCATTACAAATAATGCAGCAAGAATTAGAGTCCAGCTCGTACAATAACAACTAGGACGAGCTCGCTGTAGTAAGCACAGACGAATGGTCGACCAGATCCCACGTGACCGCTGTCAGCGTCTAATAGAAACTTGGAATTCCGTTACCAACAGTAGAGTGCCAGTGGGGTGGTACCGATACGAGATACCACAGTACTTTTACTGCATCAATAGTGGTAAAGTAGTAATTGATAAACTTTTTTCCTTTCATCATTTTGTAGAGGTTGTCAGCGATACTAAATTTTGTGAAGGCTTGAAGTTATGTAAAAGTTTCTTGCATAGTGCTAACTGCTCTCCTTCTCAAATACTGGGTGAATAAGATCTGAGAACTCACGCGTCGCAGGCTACGCTTCTTTTTCACCCCCATTGCTTTGATACGGGGGTAATCCCAAAAGTAAGGTCTCCTATTTTTTTGTAAGTACAGAACTCTGTTTGTACGGCAGTTGGTCACACTGTTATGAAGAGTGCTTCACGCGCTGTGTGTAAACATGCGCACGCCGCGCATAGGCGCTCAGTCTTGGCTTGGCGCCCGCATCTCGTGGTCGTGCGGTAGCGTTCTCGCTTCCCACGCCCGGGTTCCCGGGTTCGATTCCCGGCGGGGTCAGGGATTTTCTCTGCCTCGTGATGGCTGGGTGTTGTGTGCTGTCCTTAGGTTACTTAGGTTTAAGTAGTTCTAAGTTCTAGGGGACTTATAACCACAGCAGTTGAGTCCCATAGTGCTCAGAGCCATTTGAAGCCATTTCTTGGCTTGGCAGCCTTTGAGAATGGAGCTCCCGTTGGATGTTACTGCCAAGTTCAAATTGCGCGCAGTTAATCGGTTTTTGAACGCAAAGAGCACTGCGCCGATTGAAATCCATCGCCAATTGACGGAAGTGTATGGTGAGTCGTGCATGGATGTCAAAAATGTTCGTAAGTGGTGTAGAGAGTAAGCAGCAGGTCGGACCGAAATTCACGAGCGAGAGACAGTCAATTTCTGAAGAGACAGTGTTGAAGGTTGAGCAAAGCACGCGTGAAGATCACCCTGGATGATGTCTGACAGGTACTGTGAGACTGAAAAAACTCAAATGGGCAATTCAGAACTGGAGAAGTGGAATGTTGAGCAAGGGCGTACACATTCTCCATGATAACGCTCGCCCACACATCGCTCGGCAAACCGTTGCTCTCCTGCAACAGTGGAGCATAACCACCTGCCCACCCTATAGTCCTGACTTGGCGCCCAATGACTGTCACCTGTTCCCTAGGTTAAAAGAACATTTGGCCGGAAAGCGATTCAACTCCGACGACGAGGTGAAAGAAGAGGTTCATAACTATCTGAACAGCATGGCGGCGAGCTGGTATGACATGGGCATACAAAAACTGCCACAGCGTCTAAAAAAATGCATCAGCAGAAATGGTGATTATGTCGAAAAATAGCTAAATGTTCAAGCTGTAAACTGATGTAAACAATTGTAGAAATAAACAGGTCTAAGTACTCATAAAAAATAGGAGACCTTACTTTTGGGATTATCATAGTAGGTAGGTGGCTGTTACCTCCACAGCAATTGTCGACGGACAGTGAGGTATCTGAGTACCGAATTTGGTTGGAATCAGTCCAGTGGTTTAGGAGGAGATGTAGAACATAGATGCGCACAGATATACACGCACATCCATCCATCCCTTTTTAGACTAAGTACAGGTTTACGTACATTAGGAACAAAGACACGGGAGTTTCTACTTCGCACCGCGAGGCCCTCTCCAGTATATGGAATTTTTCTCTTCTGTTCGGGAGAAACGTCATTAAGCAGCGAAAGTGGTAGCCTCGGTTCGGCGGTGAGCAGCCCAAGAGAAGCGCACGGGTGGTAGGTAGTGGGTGGTGGGTGATGGGTGCGGTGCCGTAACAGCGGCGGCAATCGGCGCGCGTGGGCGGACGTGCTGGCTAATGTAGCGGACGAGCCGAGATACAGCGTCGTTAGCCGCGCCCGCGTCAGCTGCCGCAGTCGTACCACCGAATGGATGCCCGCCGCGTCCCGATATTGCTGCCGCTGTTCACCTGCCGTGTCCTCTGCTCTCCGCACGCCACCTGCACCTCACCAGCATCTTGAACGATTTACTGCATCGTGCGGACGGGGAGGACAGAGGATACGTTATTTCATATCCTGTAGATCAACAAGAGGAACCTTTTCGGATATGGATCGAGCCAATCGATTCATTATAGGGGCTATCTACACTACTGGTCATTAAAATTGCTACACCACAAAGACGACGTGCTACAGACGCGAAATTTAGCCGACAGGAAGAAGATGCTGTGATATGCCAATGATTAGCTTCTCAGAGCATTCACACAAGGTTGGCGCCGTTGGCGACACCTACAACGTGCTGACATGAGGAACGTTTGCAACCGATTTCTCATACACAAATAGCAGTTGACCGGCGTTGCCTGGTGAAACGTTGTTGTGATGCCTCGTGTAAGGAGAAGAAATGCGTACCATCACGTTTCCGACTTTGATAAAGGTCGGATTGTAGCCTATCGCGATTGCGGTCTATCGTAGCGCGACATTGCTGCTCGCGTTGGTCGAGATCCAATGACTGTTAGCAGAATATGGAATCGGTGGGTTCGGGAGGGTAATACGGAACGCCGTGCTGGATCCCAACGGCCTCGTATCACCAGCTGTTGAGATGGCAGGCATCTTATCCGCATGGCTGTAACGGATCGTGCAGCCACGTCTCGATCCCTGAGTCAACAGATGGGGACGTTTGGAAAACAACAACCATCTACACGAACAGTTCGACGACGTTCGCATGGACTATCAGCCCGAAGACCATGGCTGTGGTTACCCTTGACGATGCATCACAGACAGGAGCGCCTCAATGACGAACCTGGGTGCACGAATGTCAAAACGTCATTTTTTCGGATGAATCCAGGTTCTGTTTACAGGATCATGACGGTCGCATCCGTGTTTGGCGACTCGCGGTGAACGCACATTGGAAGCGCGTATTGGTCATCGCCATACTGGCGTATCACCCGGCGTGATGGTACGGGGTGCCATTGGTTACGTCTCGGTCACCTCTTGGTCGCGTTGATGGCACTTTGAACAGTGGACGTTACGTTTCAGATGTGTTACGACCCGTGGCTCTACCCTTCATTTGATCCCTGAGAAACTCTACATTTCAGCATGATAATGCACGACCGCATGTTGCAGGTCTTGTACGGGCCTTTCTGGATACAGAAAGTGTTCTACTGCTGCCCTGGCCAGCACATTCTCCAGATCTCTCACCAATTGAAAACGTCTGGTCAATGGTGGCCGAGCAACTGGCTCGCCACAATACGCCAGTAACTACTCTTGATGAACTGTGGTATCGTGTTGAAGCTGCATGGGCAGCTGTACCTGTACACGCCATCCAAGCTCTGTCTGACTCAATGCCCAGGCGTATCAAAAATGGCTCTGAGCACTATGCGACTTAACTTCTGAGGTCATCAGTCACCTAGAACTTTGAACTAATTAAACCTAACCAACCTAAGGACATCACACACATCCATGCCCGAGGCAGGATTCGAAACTGCGACCGTAGCGGTCGCTCGGTTCCAGACTGTAGCGCCTAGAACCGCACGGCCACTCCGACCGGCCCAGGCGTATCAAAGCCGTTACTACGGCCAGAGGTGGTTGTTCTGGGTACTGATTTCTCAGGATCTATGTACCCAAATTGCGTAAAAATGTAATCATATGTCAGTTCTAGTACAATATATTTGTCCAAATTAATACACGTTTATCATCTGCATTTCTTCTTGGTGTAGCAATGTTAATGGCCAGTAGTGTATATTTAGTCCGGAAAATTTATAGGATTGTAAATAATTGCCAACGAATTGTTAACTCTTACCGTGGTGTCAACAAACATAAATTTGTCTTTTTCAGATGGAAAATGGACCAACCGAACAAATTATTACAAAACGCGCTGGCATAAAAATGAGTTGGAACACGAAGGAGTTGGGCGTCATAAAAGAAAGCTGAGAGCGTGTTTCTACATCTGAAAGATTATGTCTATTCAAATACCGCGCCAGTCGCACAAGAGACTATGAGGATGAAAATCGGGTTTGCTTTAACTACACGCCGATGCCTTGAAGGCGACAAAGACGCTATTATCAACACCTCAATGAGTTTGAACGATTTCGTATAACAGGGCTACGAGAAGCTGAATGTTCCTTCAGCGATAGTACGGAAAGACTTGGCAGGAATGTAGTCACTTAATGTGGTTGCTGGCAGCGGTGGTCACGAGAACATACGCTCGAAAGAACACTGACTGGGCTCTAGACAGCTACGTGGCTCTACCAAGAGGGAAGACTGGTGTTCGGCGTATGGGGTCTGGTGCATCGTACAGGCAGCAGCCATATGACCACAGTGACACAACGAACTATAATAAATCCTTTACTTCAAGATTAGCTCTGTGACAGAGGGCCTTAGCGTGCATTTCGTCGATCACCGCCAGTTTCGAATTTAGTGGTGTCAGGCAAGAACTCTTTGCAGGACAGGATGGAGGTCTATTCTGTTTTGTGATGGAAGCTAGTTCTGCTTTGGAACCAGTGATGGCCGTGTGTTTATTAGGAGCAAGCCAGTTGAGGGCGTGCAGCCAACCCGCCTGCGTGCTAGACGCCCTGGACCCACACCTGGTGTTACCGTCTGTGATGCGATTTCGTAAGACACCAGCAGCACTCTACTGGTTATCCCACGCACCCCGACTGCAAATTGGTGCATAAATATGGTAATTCGACCTGTTGTGCTGCCATTCATAAAAGCATTCCAGGGGTTGTTTTTCGACAGGATAACGCTCGCCCACATGCCACTATTGTAACCCAACATGCTCTACAGAGTGTCGACATGTTGCCTCGGCTTGCTCGATCACCAAATCTGTCTCTAATCGAGCACATACGGGGCATCATCGGACAATTCCAGCGTCGTCCACAAACAGTGTTAATCATCCCTGTATTGACCGGCCAAGTGCTACAGGCATGGAACTCCACCCCACGAAGTGACATCCGGCGCCTGTACGTCACAATGCATGCACGTTTACATGCGTGCATTCAACGTTCTGTCTGTTACATCTGTTGTTGATGTAGGCTACGAGCTTTTCGCATATCCAATCGCTTGTCTCGCACCTGCATTCATCTGAGATCTTACAATGTTAATCACTTAAAAATGTCACCTAGACAAATGTATTTCGAGAATTTCATTATTCTGCATTAATTATTTTTTGATGTTGCAGTTTTTTCCGTCAGTGTAGTTACAAATGTCAGTCAGTGAAGGAATCAAATTCGATAAACAGTAATTACAATTTTTTTTTGGTAGAAGAGCATATTCACTAGTAGGATCACATATAGAAAAAATTGATGTCGGAACCGTAAGGCTTTTGTCTAATAAAATGTGCATGTCACGCTTTTTTGTTTTTATTCACTATTCTAACGGATTATTATTAATTTTGTTTTGCTTTCCCCCAGAATGTTACTTCCGTCCGATTTTAATTTGTTTGCATAGTGTGCTTTATCATTCACGTTTACTTTCTCCAGTATGTCACTTCACACGTTATAATTCCTCATTCACGAGGTAAGCGCCATCTATCATAGTTTACCTATTACCAGTGACTGTGCAACCTGGTAATTAAGGAAGGCAGGATTGGTTTACGATTGTGGACAGGGCTCGAATCAATTACTGTTGGCTTGCTTTGCAATTTCACTCATTTAGTTTAGTAAATAATTTTTGAAAACAGGCCAATGAGGTCCCAATACGACTTTTAAGGCACGTAACCACAATCACGGCTGAAGGCCTTTAATGCGAAAAATGACAGTTATTTAAAATTTAACAATACATAAAATACAGAGAGCTAATAATTTTGAAGACAAGGCAATGTGGTTGCAATCAGAATTTTACAGCAAGTAACCACAATCACGGCTGAAGGCCTTTAACACCAGAATGGCAATTATAAAAAGTTAAACAAACATACATAAAATACAGACAACAAATAATTTTGAAAAACAAGTCAGTGTGGTCGCAATCAGAATTTTAAAGCAAGTAACCACAATAATGGCTGAAGGCCTTTAACGCCAAAATGGCAATTATAAAAAAAATAAAACAAATATACTGTCAAACGGCGAATGGCATAGCAAAAGTTAATTTTAAAATACGAACCGGTGAGACAATTGATGGTAGCTTAATAATACAATAATAAAATAAAACACAAGGGCCAGTGACAGACGGTGCTCCAGGAATCGACCTCTGAGTAGGTCACACCATAAACTTTTTCGCGAGCAAAGAGAAGGGCAGCCAAGAGTTGCATTCAGATCACAAGATGGTAACTCGGACTAGTGGCAGTTTAACGAGCGATTAATGATAATCTTGGTGAGGCTACCTGAAGTCCAATAAACCAAATGCAAGATGTAAAATTAAACCAAAGCTGGAACCGGCAATCCGGGCTCTGCTCGCAGAATACTGTGCTTAGAGTGCCCAGAACAAGAAGAAATGACTCCCACTAAGGTAGAAGAACGCCACCCAACCTAAAATCAAGAAGCTGTCAACGCCTCACTGGACAGCGGCGGCAAGGCGAGGAAATGTGCACTAACCCCCAGGACAGGTAACTGGGCGTTAGGGGCCACAAGACAGATAAATACCGCTAGTTGAAATTAACAGTGTAAGAAGCTGAAAATAGTAAATAGTAATTAGAAGCTCCGGAAGGCTAATCAGATCCGCCTTTCCCAGGTACTCCACTCGCTGCTTTTCGCCTCGGCGACACTACGAGCAGCAACACGAACCCAAGTCACTGGAAAATTTCGAGATTTCACAATGGTGGAGATTTCTCTACGCCTCAACTTAAACATGCAGGATCCGGTTGCGAAGGTCTTGCACCCCCGTGACCACTGCCCTTCCATCCGGCAGTCCATAGACGCCACCAGAGGCCGCGGCGTGTTGTCGCTCTGCGCGGACCTCGCTGCTCCTGCGTCCCCCACCGAACTACCCACTCACACCACACGGAAGAAGCATGAGGTCGCCCCAAAGATAGGGCAGCAGAACTACGCATCGATAAGCACCGCTGCTGCCACTAGCGGACAGACAATGCTTACGAAACCGAGTGGCGTCAGTGGACACGAGAAGAAGACAAACAAAGCAACCATGCCAACTAACGATACGGTCTGGCAGAAACCTATGTCAATATGTCATTCTACGAATGAGTATATTCCTCTAAAAAAATTGTAATTGTTGTTTATCGATTTTGGTCCCCTCCCCGGTTGACACTTGTAACTGTTTTGTAATAAATTGTTCCATACGTCCATTTTCCTCACGAAGAAGACAACTTTATCCATTTAAGGATATCATTCTGGAAACAGTCCCCCAGGCCGTAGCTAAGTCGTATCTCCGCAATATTTTGTACCAGGAGTGCTAGTCTTTCAAAGTCGGCGGCAGAGCTGCAGTGAAGTTTTGAAGGTAGGAGATGAGGTACTGGCGGAAGTACAGCTACGAGGACGGGTCGTGAGTCGTGCTTGGGTAGCTCAGGGTTAGCTGCCCTCTGTAATAAAAAACTGAGTGAACCGATCAACGATGATGCTGAATCAGTATCCTGCGACGTTCACCCCGAACAAATGCAACGAACAATTACGAACAAAATGAGATAAAAAAGTTGGTAGAGCACTATCCTGTGAGAGGCAAAGATCCCGAGTTCCAATCTCGGTCTGGTATACAGTTTTAATCTTGCCAGAAGTTTCAAGACAAATTTATATATTTCGATACCATGGAGAATGGTTAATAAACTAGCAACTGGCTGGCTGTTATTTCCAATCCCATCAAGTTTGTATGTCCAACGTTGCAGCCATGTTTAAACTTTTAGTCCAGAGAGTTATATTACCAAAAATTTACGATTAATGATATTCTCCTTTATTTGTTTTTCACATAGTTAGCAGGAAAAGGCTGCTGTTTTTCCATCAATACTGTCTTTTGTGTGTTATAGGTTAGTTACTTGCTTCATGGAGATCACTTTCACGTTATATGGTAGTGATGTGGAGTGAGTCAATCTACATATACTACCGAATAAAATACAAAGGACTCAAGGGCAAGGTTATTTTATTGAGAAGTGATATGACAGATAGTTCATCATTGCAGGAGTACATCATAAGAAATTCAGACCAAACGAAACACAGTAGTCATTGTAAATGATGCTGAAACAGTCGCATCAGTACACTGTGTACCCCAACTATGGTGGCAACGCAGGCGTATATTCTCACATTAAAATAAACATAAAGGTGCCGAATGGCATCCAGTATGCTTTGTTGCAATTCGGCAATGTTTCTTGATGGTTCTGGAGTGCGAGTAAGTTCCCGCTTCATCGTGCCCTATACATGTTCAATTGGTGAGAGATCTGGTGATATTGCTGGCCATAACAATTTTTGTACACCATGAAGAGCCCTTTGCGTCGCAGCAGTTGTATGTGGACATGCACTGTCCTGCTGAAAAAGCACGTCACCTTCCTGTCGAAGAAATGGCAGTATCACGGGGATAGTAGATTGTGCAGTGCTGCAGGAGCACCAAATGGGGCCGCTAGCTGGAAAACTGCTGGTCGCCCACACCATGAAGCCTTGGATGGGGTCGTGGTCGTGCGGTAGCGTTCTCGCTTCCCACGCCCGGGTTCCCGGGTTCGATTCCCGGCGGGGCCAGGGATTTTCTCTGCCTCGTGATGACTGGGTGTTGTGTGCCGTCCTTAGGTTAGTCAGGTTTAAGTAGTTCTAAGTTCTAGGGGACTGATGACCATAGATGTTAAGTCCCATAGTGCTCAGAGCCATTTGAACCATTTTGAGCCTTGGATGGGATTTGGGTGTCGTATGCGAATGCAGCCTGGAATAGCGAGCTCACCAGGTCTACGCCATACACATGTACGTCCACCACAGAACTTACTTCCACCACTGAAGACAATATTGTGTCTCTCCACTCTCCAGTCAGTTCTTTGACGATACAGGAATAGCCGTGCTTGGCGGTGTCGTCGTACCAGTGGCAGCCTCGCTAGGGGTATAGGTGATATTAATCCTTCTGCAAGCAGACGGTTCGCAATGGCCCTTGACAAACAGCAGGTGCAAGATGTGCCCAGATTTCGTCCTTGGATGGTGTTCGGTCGGCCACTGCTGTTCGTACAAAGCTTCAATCTCGACGGGTGTCTGTACTACGTGGACGTCCAGAACCTGGTCTGCAGGCGTGGGAATGTTCCGCATACTACTGTTGGAAGCAGCGACACATCAACGATACATTTTGCCCAACATGTGCAGCAGTTCTTCGGTATGTCCATCTAGCTCCCCACAGAGCCACAATACGACGCCGTTTTAATGACTGCAGCTGTTCACAATGAATATGTACTTGGCAGTGGGGCTAGGTTGTACCGTAGAAAGCGTGTTACGGTCACTGTTCATCTCTAAAATTACCACAGTTGCGGCCGCCGAATCAAAACAGAGGGTGCACAAACAGCACCATCTGTTTGCCGATGGCAGTGACAAATGAATCACTAACACTACAAGCCCTAGGTACGCACATATAATACTCTTGTGCCACCGAGTACAGTCCATGACGGTGGTGCATTTTTTTCCTGCTAGTGTATTATTAACTTAACTTGTAATTAAATATGACTATGTACATACCATTCACGGACGACTCTACATAGCACATGAAAGTCGTTTGTTTAATAACAAAAGTAAGTATGCACTATTTTTGCGATATATATATATATATATATATATATATATATATATATATATATATAATCTGTAAGTTTGTAAATAATAATTCTGTGCCATCCAGGAGCAACGATTTTTCCTTACTTCCAAATTTAGTTCTGGTGTTGTCAGTGTTGTTTCCACCAACCGCCCATAGTATCAAAGACAGACATGTGGCAGGAAGAGAACCCCCTACCGCTGAAGTAGTTGCTCCTACGAGATGGCTTGCTTTCACGCAGCAACTATACTGCCTCGTCACAGGCTCAAACAGGACTGGGCAAGACCTAAACAAAAATATGTGCCAAAACAGGTTAGTAACACTTTACTATAATTTATTAATAGAAATTATATAATACTAATGGACTGGTTGAGCGAAGCTGTGTTTCTGCTTGCAGCCGCGTTTGCCAGAAGAGTATCCGCTTTGGATTTCAGTACTGTATGGCGCATGCATAAAATAGTCTTGATTTAAGTGTCCACTGTTGCAGGCTAGCCTTAACTTGATAGCACCTGAGGCAGCTCGGCGTTCTTCTATGTACGGCTGTGCCCCGAATCTTTGGAGCAGCCAGACATTTATACTGTGGGGTAAGTGATCAAAGATTTTAGTAGCAACATTTTTCATACCTTTCTGATCTTTATTTATCAGTTGTAAGTTATAACGGGTATTTTTTCCGCTGCTGTTGTAATTATGTGCCCCATTATTTACTTAAACTCTAATGGTTTACATACAAAAAATTTCACGAAATAAAATCCATAGTGCGATGTCATTGTTAAAATGCGTAACTCCTTAAGCAATTGTCTACAAGGAACCGTAGGTGAGCATTACGTATGATTCTTAAGACACCTTTGTTAAATATAAGTGATTCTAGGAAATGTTTCCACGTGACATTTAAAAATGTACACAGTAGTGTCGACCGCGAAAAATTTATTTCGTTGGTAAGCGATTTCAGTCAGTTTTTGACTATCCTCAGACCCTCATACCATGATGATAGGTCTTTACGGTCGAGACTGTTTGTGTCCAGTTTTGCTTTTAGTCAGAACACTCTTTCTCCACGAGAAATGTTCTCAGAAATAACCAAGTGACATTGTTGAAAGAAAATAAGTTGATTATGATAACCTGCTGATGAGTTTCTCTTCAGGGCTTGCAATGATGTGAAATACAAAAGTGGCTAAAGTGATTTGCTTAAAAAACTTTAACCTGTGCTTTTTCCAATTTTCTTTAATATGCATACTCAAAAATGTTGAAGATTCTGCTTTACACAGTAAAGTTTTTCCGTGCTGCAGGTTTCTACATTGGTATGCTTCCTCGTTCAGAATAGTATACAATGCGCTTTTTAATTAAGAATGAGCCATTTGCGGGAAACCACTCAGTAACTTCTGAAACATTATTTACAATTCACTCTACTGCTGTATTTGTTTTGGGAATGATTGCGGTACTTTTGACGTCCACAAAAGGAACTAATTCTCTTTAACATTAATGAAAGAGTAATTGTTCATAAGAAACAACAGTGGACCTAATATTTAATCCTGTGGTAGTCCTCTAAAGATGCTCTGTCCTCCATGTTCTCCGGACCTTAATCCACCATATTTTCATTTGTGGGGACACTTAAAGGAACAAGTTTATGGTACTCCACTCATGGACGTATACGACATAATGGCTAGGTGCATGCCACTTGGAAAAAGATGGATGCAGGTGTGTTGTGTAGGGTCCATGAAAGTAGAATCCAGCTAGTGGCAAAGTGTTTGCAAATGCAAGGTGATCGCTTTGAACATCTTCTTTAAGGTGAACGTTGCCCCTACGTGTACGTACAGGCTCAGTGAAGATAGTCCTGGAAGTCTAACGTAGAAAATGTAATTACTGTAGCATAATGTGCAATATAGTGTAGCCTACATATTGTGTTTTTGTACCTCATTGGATACAGAGGGTGTTACTGTACCCACTGTTATGTTCTATTGAATTTTTTTTTGTGTCATGGTTGAAACAAAGTGGTCGTTTACGTCTGTAAGAAATTCATGCTATATCTTAATGTTTAGATATAGCTAGCAGTAACAGAAATAAATACACAAGTTACCATGTTGTGGAGTTGTAAAATGGGTGCAATTTGATGCTTTAACAGAAAAAAATATTGGGCACGAACTTGCCTCGAAGGTCGATGAGTCTGCGTATTTGCTCGGTAGGGCACTCCCTTATCGCACTATTTGTTGTTGTTGTTGTTGAAGGAATAGAAAGAATGGTCTCGGGGGCAAAGTGGACAGGGGCCATTGTACGAGGCCTTGACACGATATCTCCGTGGCCAAACAGGAAGTTATGGAAGGGATAAATCGCCATAGGAGAATATTCATTTATTTACTGACAAAAAATAAATCCGCCTTTTCCATGACTTGCCTCAGAAAGAAAGAAAATAAACAAAAAGCTACACTTCAGTAACACGCACATGCGGCGTCGATACTCCACGGACGCCGTCGCCCCATTTTCATGACGTGTCTTCTTGTTATGTCGTGTAGGTATCATTTTCTGTTCATTTCCTTAAATGAATGTATCAAATTTATCTCCTGTGATGAATAATCCAGCTACGGTGCGGATCTTGGAAGATCTCCGTAAGAAGCTCGAAAAGTATTGACTGTATTTAGGTTTCTTCACAACGTTTAAATAGTTCCAAAAATCAATGAGTTCTATGACACCACCTCCAAATAAATAATGAATCGCGTGACCTCTGACTCGCATTACAGCGTTGTGTTTCGTTCTCTGGTAGAGGAGGATGCGGGAACCGACATAAGAGGGCGACTTTCGTGAAAAGAGAGCCAAAATTCGACGCACAAAATATCAGATGTCTTCCGCCGGCCCACAATGGAACCGGTGTTCGTCCGTATCCTGGACGTTGCAGTTCACACATAAAGTCGAATCTGCAACGTGGATCCTATGTGAGTCTCTCTCGAGTAATTTGTTTTCTGTTCACCGTCAAGTACCATGTAGAACGTACACCTGAATCGAGCGTTACCCAGCCTCTAGGCAGAAGCATCTGCAAACGTAGTTGCAGTTTGTCGGTCTGTGGTTTCACTTCCGATCACGAACGTAATTCATACCTGGACGAACGGTAACCATCGCGCTTTGTATCAGAGGCTCTTACTTCTCCTCTCAGTATTACTCATCCGAGCCCCGAAGCTAAGAATCTCTTTCGCTTGTCTCACTACTGAAGCTTTTCGTCCATTTTGTCGCCAACTTGGTTCGATCAGGCAGAACAGCTCCACGAAATATTTACAGTGTTGTACTTGCGTGATATTATTCAAGTATAGGGGTGAACTAGAATAAAATGAAATGTGAACTAAAAACTTCAGACAGCCAAGATCGCTAATCAATGAATCTTCATCATGTGTACAGTGTACCGTGTCAATCACAAACAGTAATTTCAGGAACATGATATGGTGTGCGTACTGTAAGACCTTCGGTACACACACCATCAGATTATTTGACTTGTCGCTCTAACGAAGTAGGCGAGTGTCAGCAATATGTCTGGTGGTCTTATCGTGGCGTGTTTATCTTCTGCCGTTAGGTCAGACGATAGAAATGCCACTTGCACACTTAGAGTAGCAGATTGACGGTGACCAACTTTAAACAGAACTTGATTAATTTTCACACACATTTATTAAAATAATAAAAAGGCATAGATATTACGTAACTTGATTCTGGATGCTGTTTACAATTGACAATCTGAAGTTCCTTTGGTCTTGGTACGTTAATCTTATTCTCACATATCTCTGATACTTGACAAAGTGTCTATACATTTCTCTTCATGGCTATGTACAGGAATATGATAATCTTATTAGGCGCAGACTGAAACTTGACTACAGACTAATGCAGACTGACTAATCGGAGGTCTGTACACTCGTTATAATACCTCGCGCGTTCAGGTATCACTGCGCGAGTGTGATCCGCGAGGAGAAAAGGTTCTACGTTAGCAGCAATCTCATTGGCTGCGTTACACATTAATACGCGGATCGGCGGAAGCAGAATTTGGTCCGTCTCTAAGACAGCGCCATCTCGTAGTGCGGAGATGGACGAGCGCTGCGCCTGCGCTGTTGTGCTTAGCAAGTTGAGCGCGCGATGCCGATGAGTGCGGACAACGGAACGCGCGCGTCCGAGCCAGCCGGGTCGGTCGCGCCGGGGCCGGCCGCTGGCCGGTCGGTGGGGCCTGCCCCGCCGGCCGTCCCGGCGGCCGCTCCCCATAGGACGGATACAACGGCGACGACCCATGCAACGACAACGGATTCTGACAGGCAACATAATGAGGACGGGACCACGACGAGCGATACGCGAATGCAGAGCGGAGGACAACATACGTCAAATCCCTCTGACGAGAGACATCAGCTAACACAGAACGATCGGCAACAACGGGAACTGAGACGTGAAATACAACACATGATTCTGCAAAGTCAGCAAGTATACGACAACCGCACTAGTACAGTTCCTCCTTCACAGCATGAAGACCAAGTAGATGACGTGGAACAATTTTCTCCACCAGACGACGACGACGACGAAATGGAGGGAGTCTCCTCTGAAGAAGTTTGGACCATGCAGCCCACCGACGGAGAGGGCGATTTTACACTAGTTCGCCAAAGAAAACGACTCAACGCTTCTCCTAAGCAGAACAACTCTCGGAAGCGACAACGTCCAGAAGAACTGAAAACTTCCAACCGTTATGCGGCTATTGCGGCGGAAGATACTACAGATGCTCCAGAACGTATGGACCAGACGAGTGATGTCAATCTTGAAGCAGATAAAGAGGGGACAGATGGCTCTGGCCGGAACTTACTACGCAAAGTCCCGCCCGTTACTGTTTACCATACCAAGAACTACATGGAACTCAACAAGGCGCTGAAATCGAATATTGACGGCAGTCTTAAGGCCATCTACCAACGAGACAGGATCAAATATCACTTTGATTCCTATGAAGATCAACGGCGGGCTATCAATTTCTTTGTGTCGAATGACATCCACTTTTTTACACATCAGGCCGCGGAGGACAAGGACCTCAAAGTGGTTGTCAAACGTCTACCTGCCGAAGTTACGGAGGAAGAACTGAAAGACGCACTGATAGAGAAGGGTTTCCCTGTCATCAACGTCCACCAGTTTAAAAATCGAGACGACAAGACGAAGGAATTACGACCTCAAGATGCTTACTGTGTCACGTTGCCAGCCCAAAAGGAAAACTACAAGATTTACGACATCAAATACCTTCTATATACTAAAGTCGTTATTGAAACCTACAACAGACAAGAAGGACCTGTTCAATGTCGCCACTGCCAGCGATTCGAACATACAGCTAATTATTGCAGCTTGCCTGCTCGCTGCGTTCGATGTGGAGGGCAACACCGATCTTCAGCATGTACTCATCCCCGAGGGGCTCCGCCGAAATGTGCTAACTGTGAAGAGGACCATCCTGCCACGTGGCGTGGCTGCCAGAAGTACCAGGAACTTCTCAGGAAATACACACAACGGTCTTCCCCGCAGCCCTCTCAACGGAGGACTCGTGTAATACGGAACTCCAACCTGACGCCACACCCTCCGCCCCACCGTCAGCAAACGCCACAAGAACAGCCGGCGGCGACACGGCAGCCAGTAACACAGCCTCCTCCTGAAGCACTTCCACCTCGACAGCACCGCCAGCATTATTCATACGCCCACGCAGCATCACCAGGGCCGACCGGAACCGGAAACCTACGTCTCACCAGCTCATTTGATGCAATCTATAGCTCCAGCGCTCTCTGATGTCGCGAAACTTCTCACCGCCGTGCAGCAACAACTAGTGGGGATACTTTCTTTAATCGAAAGTGTATTGAAGGCCTTTGGAACACCTTAAGATGGATCGCCCTGGGAGCACGAGAAACCTGAAAATCTGTATATGGAACGCCAACGGAATGAAACACAAGAAAACAGAATTCACTGAATTTTTACAACGTCACAAAATCGACATCGCACTTGTATCGGAGAAGCACCTTCGTCCAAAAACTGAGCTCAGATTTCGTAACATGTACGTCTATAGAACGGACAGACAAGGCCAACGAGGTGGAGGGACCGCAGTTCTGCTTAAAAGGGAACTGCGCCACCATCATGAAACACTACCACACCTCCAACATCTGGAGGCAACAGCAGTAACGGTTCGATCGGCGACAGGCAACATCACTTTCATTGCGGCGTACAACAGCCCCGGAAAAAACCTGGAGCCAGACGACCTACGGAGTATCTTCACCAATTTTGACAAAATCTTCCTAGGAGGTGACCTTAATAGCAAGCACGTCGCGTGGAATTCCCGGCGTACGAACCCTCGTGGACGAACTTTGATTGCCATGGAAGAAGAACTGGGCATCACAGTCCATGGCCCACGAGAGTCCACACGGATTCCTTACGTCGATAAGCAAGAAGCAGACGTCCTAGATATTGCTGTCATCAAAAATATTGAGACGAACCTCCAGCTCCGCACCGTCGACGATCTTTCGTCTGACCACCGACCTGTTATCAGTATAGTGGAAAACGCAACGGCCAACCTTCCGCCCCCAACCTCACAAACTCTGAACTGGGGTCAATTTCGGACATATCTTGACAACAATATCTGCCCGACGCAGGACGTTTCAACACCGGAAGCCATCGACATCGCGGTACAAACTTTGACGCAGAAGATAAAGGTAGCCAAACGGGGGGCAACTACTCACACGTTCTACCCTGTAGTAGCTTTCGACGAGTTCCCACCTCTACTCCAAGAACTGAAGACACAGAGAAACAGGAGCAGGCGACGTTGGCTCCGCTATAGAAACCCGATCGATCGACGAGAAACACACGTCTTAACACGAGAACTGCACAGGAGAGTGGCCGAGTGGCGATAGCAGGTCTGGGAAGATAAGATGGATGAATTCTTACTTCGAACCAAGAACGAATGGCAGGTAGTCAAGACCATACGACACCAGCGGCCACCTAAACGAGCCATCAGAGGACCAGATGGCCTCCTCTATGACGAACTCGCCCAGGCAGAGCTGTATGCTACGACTTACCAAGAACAGATGTCTACACCAGCGACCCCCGTGAACGACGTCCGCCTGCAAGAACAGGAAGCCGTCGTTACAGCATCATGGACTGCTCTTCGTGCTGCGCCTGTGCAGAGCCGCCCACAACTCACCACACCAGCAGAGATCCGTAACATTATCCGGAAGACTCGGAATAATGCGCCGGGCAACGACTGCATAAGCAACACCGATTTGAAACAGTTGCCCAGGAAGCCAACTGTGCTCCTTACCCGAATTCTCAACAGCTGCCTTCTGCAGGGATATTTTCCTACGACATGGAAGACGGCTCGAGTAGTTCCAATACCCAAGCCAGGTAAAGAGCCAGCAGAACCCAATAGTTACCGGCCAATTAGCCTCTTGCCGACCCTTGGCAAGGTGCTCGAGAGAGTGCTGTTGCAGAGGCTCCATGACACGCTTACAGCGCATGATGTTATACGACCCGAACAATTCGGTTTCAAGGACAAGTTATCTGCCGAACTTCAACTTCTACGGATCACCGAACGGATACAAGAAGGATACAACAAGCAGCACTTCACGATTGGTGTCTTCCTTGACATCGAAAAAGCTTACGATAAGGTGTGGCGGCCCAACCTCATCGTCAAACTGCATCGCACTACCGCTATTGCGGATTGTTACATTAGACTCATAGACAGCTTTCTGCAGGACAGGAAACTGTATGTCCGAGTCGACGATAAAAACTCCGAAATGAAACTGATCTCCGCAGGAATTCCGCAGGGCTTTGTCATTTCGCCTCTACTTTTCAACTTATATGTAAATGACATCCCAACAGTCCCCCTTGTTACGGCGAGTTTTTATGCGGACGATACGGCCTTTCTGACAACTGGACGACACTTGGACCAGATAATCGCTAGGATGCAACGGCAACTTGCTGTAATGGAACGCTGGGCGCTGCAAAATAAGATAACGATCAACCCGACGAAGACGGCAGCAGTTCTGTTCACACGGAGGAAACCAGTTCTGAACGACAGACTCCAAATAGCTGACCAATTTATCCCATGATCACCGGGAGTGAAGTATCTCGGTGTCTACCTTGACAAAAAATTACTCTTTACGCAGCATATTGACGACAAGAAGACGGCAGCCCAGAAGATGGCCAGGTCGTTGATTCCGTTCCTGAAGAGTAAGGATCTCAACCCTAAGACTAAACTCCAATTGTATAAGGCAACGGTGGAACCCACAATGTTGTATGGCTCCACCTCGTGGGGAATTACGTGCGTCTCCAACTACAACAAACTCCAAGCGCTGCAAAACATTTGCTATCGGTGGATCACAGGAGCTCCATGGTGGACAAGAAACGTCGACATCCGCACCGCACTTCACGAGACCACTATACAAGAGAAGGTCCATAACAAGGCTCTACGAGTTTTTGACAAGATCGATGCCCTTAGGGACGAAGTTCGAGAATTACAATCGGTAGGAACGGTAAACCCTGCAAGATGGCACAAGTATCGCGTACCGAAGTCAATAACGTTTCACCCCCCCATAGGCAATCTGCCATAACACGAGGAAGCAGTCACACATTTCACCCTCCACAGGAGATAGACATCACCAAAGACAGCAGGCTAAAGGACCCATTGCGTGCCCAAGCCTAACTGAATGCGTAATAAATAAAGTGTTTTCCTTTTATCCTCACATCCCATCCTAGAAGAATAAGTCATCAAGGATGATCTCTTCAGTCCACACTACACACACATTAAAAAAAAAATTGTGCTTAGCGGTGCGCGCTCTATTGGGAAAGTTGTGTACGCGCTGACTACGCGGAACTATGTACACAACACATGAAGAACATGATATATCAGGAAATCAGATATAAAAAAAGATTTACTTAAAATGCCATGCATGTTGCATCAACTACACGCACCCATGTTCGTACAACAGATGAATGGAGGTTGAGGTTCATAAGTCAACTTCAAAGATGTTACAAACTACCACCAGGTGGCATTGTAGTAGGGCACAGACAGAAACACATCGTAATATATGAAACATAAAGGAGAGGTTACAGCTTAGAAATATACAAACCAATTCAAAATATACATTTTTGTGTGTACATATATGAAGCAAGTAACCCGAATCGGAGTATAATGAAGTAACAAAATTGCAACCGCTACAATTTTTTGGCAATATTCGTATAACTGAAAGTCTTATAAAATTGTGAGAAAAGTGTCTTATGGCAATTGTTCTAACATACTGCATATATAGCCAAGTCAGTTATATGGCAATTACACGAAGAAAATATTTCGCCGAAATACACTTACAAAAGATCATTTGAGGTTTAGGTGATAAAAAAACAGGGATAGTGAAGAAGAACATGGCATAACGTATGCAGGCATCACAGGGAACAAATAACTGTTGCACTCTTAAACGACTAAATACAAACACAGTACAATACGAAATCTAGGTGCTAGCACAACATGGTGCCCAAAGTCCGGGTTTAGTGACACATAGATGTGGACAACAGAATGGAACTATCACTCTTAAACTGCCGTGTACAAGTCACAATATAAATACAAAACACATTACTGATATTTTGCTCTATGCTAATCTCTCTCTTTATATTATACCTAGCCCTCGAGCTGTCATGTTTTCCTATGGTGTTTTGTAATATCTGTATAAATTTATACCTCTAATTTGTTTTGTAACAACTGTATAAAATTATAATATTTTGATATTGTAATTACATCACTAAACTGGTAATTATATACACACTAATACATTACTTATTTTCGGTCCTCATTCTAGATACTTATTACACTAAACGTCCGCCCTCGGTAGCTGAGTGGTCAGCGCGACAGAATGTCAATCCTAAGGACCCGTGTTCAATTCCCGGCTGGGTTGCAGATTTTCTCTGCTCAGGGTCTGGGTGTTGTGTTGTCTTAATCATCATCATTTCATCCCCGTCGATACGCAAGTCGCCGAAGTGACGTCAAATCGAAAGACTTGCACACGGCGAACGGTCTACCCGACGGGAGGCCCTAGTCACACGACATTTACATTACACTAACCTAGACTTC
Source organism: Schistocerca cancellata (assembly GCF_023864275.1). Taxonomy (NCBI): domain Eukaryota; kingdom Metazoa; phylum Arthropoda; class Insecta; order Orthoptera; family Acrididae; genus Schistocerca; species Schistocerca cancellata. The sequence continues at coordinate 282,749,728 of NC_064631.1, read as the reverse complement.
GTGCACAGGTTGCATCAGCACCTAGACACAGTGCTGTACGGTCAGTGCTCTATAATACGGTGAGTTGTATATACTCTATGTGATCAAAAGTATCCGGACACATGGCTGAAAACGACTTACAAGTTCGTGGCACCCTCCATCGGTAATGCTGGAATTCAGTATGGTGTTTGCCCATCCTTGCCTTGATGATAGTTTTCACTCCCGCAGGCATACGTTCAGTCAGGTGTTGGAAGGTTTCTTCGGGAATGGCAGCCCATTCTTCATGGAGTGCTGCACTGAGGAGAGGTATCGATGTCGCTCGGAGAGGCCTACCACGAAGTCGGCGTTCCAAAACATTCCAAAGGTGTTCTATAGGATTCAGGTCAGGACTCTGTGCAACTAGTCCGCCACAGGCCATGCATTATGAGCAGGTGCTCGATCGTGTTGAAAGATGCAATCACCACCCCCGAATTGCTCTTCAACAGTGGGAAGCAAGAGGGTGCTTAAAACATAAATGTAGGCCTGTGCTGTGATAGTGTCACGCAAAACAACATGGGGTACAAGCCCCCTCCATGAGAAACACGACCAGACCATAACACCACCGCCTCCGAATTTTACTGTTGGCACTACACACGCTAGCAGATTACGTTCACCGGGCATTCGCCATACCCACACCATGATATCGGATCGCCACATTGTGTACCGTGATTCGTCACTGCACGCAATGTATTCCCACTGTCCAATCGTCCTATGTTTACTCTCCTTACACCAAGCGAGGCGTCGCTTGGAATTTACCGGCGAGATTTGTGGCGTATGAGCAGCCGCTCGACCATGAAATCCATGTTTTCTCACCTCCCGCTCTAACAACCCTACCACAACAAAGGTCAGCATTTAATAACGATTGTGGTGTTGCTCACGCTGCTAAATACTGAATTATCGGGCAACAACAGTCATATTATGTGGCAAGTGTCATTAGAGCACAGTTAATAGTCGTTTCATGTAATAATGAAAAAACTAAGCACTCATCTTTTTGTGTTTCCCACGCTGGTCTCGCCGTAAAATCATGGCTCAATCGTTGAAACTCTAGGTGGTTATGATTCCAAGCTCGGATGCAAAGAGGCCTAGGTTTTATTCTGCTATATTCAAAAGTTTTGTAGATGCGCTTCACAAAACATTCTTCAAGATTAAACCTTTCAAAGTTAGCACAATGGTGACGTAAAAAAAAATCAGCACTCCGAAATTAAGTTACACTTCTTTTTAATTGCAATATCACGTAAACACAAAACATCACTTCACACTACAAAACATACTTGAAAACATCTTCCTCATAGTCACTGTTAAAGTTCACATTTTATAAGCTGACGACAATATTCGTCTTTCCAACATGACGTCCACGACTTGACCGTCTCAAGATCCGACTCTCTAACAACTCAACAACTAACTATCGCTTACGCGCCCAAAAATCAGAGTTATAAGTACGTCAAAGATCATAGTGACAAAAGAAAGAATACACATAAGAACAATATCATTGCAATATAAACATATCGATGTATCACAAATGAAATCAAATCTGAATATTGTCTCAGAAATATGTTAACTACTTCACAGAAACACAGTAGAATATTACTGGTATCGAGAGGTTCAGGTGAGGTGCCGTAATGGTTGCGTAATTCAAGTACCATTACACCGCCTAACTGTCATAGTACTTGCAGTGGATCCTGAGGCAGTTTGGAATTCCTGTGTGATGGTCTGGATAGATGTCTGCCAACATTACGACTCTCTTCAACTGTCGGTGGTCTCTGTCAGTCAACAGACGAGGTCGGCCTGTACGCTTTTGTGCTTGACTATCACATCGGAAACAGTGGACCTAGGGTTGTTTAGGAGTGTGGAGCGCGAGCGTACAGATGTATGACACAAGTGACACACAACCACCTGACCACGTTTGAAGTCCGTGAGTTCCGCAGAGCGCCCCATTCCGCTCTCTCACGATGTCTAATGACTACTGAGGTCGCTGATATGGAGTACCTGGCACTAGGTGGCAGCACAATGCATCTAATATGAAGAAGCATGATTTTGGGGGTGTACGGATGCTTTAGATCACATAGTGTAGCAATTTAATAGTGTGACAGGTGGTTGTTCTGTTCCGTTGTAAGTATATTATGGCGAAATGTAATGTAATTGCCATATAACCGGCTTGACTATGCATGCAGTAAATTAGCATAATTAACATACGACGCCCTTTTCATATTTTTATAAGATTTCCAATGATATTTTTTTTATTAAGTTTTTTAAAAAGGAGTTTTTTATTCTATTTTACTCTCATTTGGATTGTCTTATACATGTGAAAAAAAAAGAATTTTGCATTGGTTTGCATGTTCCTTGGACGTAACTGCTCCCTTATGCTTTATATGTTACCACGTTTTCCTGTCTTTTCACTACTATGGTGCACCTGGAGGTAGATCATAACATGTTTGCTGCTGACTTATGAATCTGTCTTCGTTCATCTGTTGTACGAACATGATCACGTGTAGCTGATGCAACATGCATGACATTTTATGAAAATCATGTTTTATACCGGACGTTTGGGTGTATCACGTTCTTCGTATTGATGGAATTACTGTTTATGATGTGACACGGTATATTGTACATATGATGGAAACATTGAAGTGTCTTTATGTAAGGTATGTTGTATCTATCCATGTTATGTAAATAAGTACCACACCCTATTATATCTGTCTCCTTATGCTTATAATTTCGTTCAATATGCTTTACAGATCCGATGATGGTAACTTAGATTCCCAAATCGGTCCTCAAAATAAAGTTGTATTTAGCGATCTTGGCCATTTGAAAAAAAAAAAAGGTTCAAATGGCTTTGACCACTATGGGACTTAACATCTGAGGTCATCAGTCCCCTAGACTTAGAACTACTTAAACCTAACCAACCTAAGAACATCACACACATCCACGCCCGAGGCAGAATTCGAACCCGCTACCGTAGCAGCAGTGCGGTTCCGGACTGAAGCGTCTAGAACCGCCGGCCACAGCAGCCGGCTCGCCGTTTGAAGTTTCTACTTCTATATTTCATTTATAAAGTAGTAATTTTACGTACGAATTAGTTGTATGTTGCCTCAGACGTATCGTTCGTGATCTACAGGAAGGTAACAATACACCTATGAATATCGTTTCCGTGAGAAATGGTACTTAACTTTTTGATTTCTTTCATCGTTATCTGAATGTCGTTTGATTTTCCTTACGCGTTGAAAAGTCGCTTTTATATACGCATCACAATGGTTACACTGTCGAAACTTGCTTACCATAATTCGGGGGCTGGTAAAGGATGTTTTCTGAATATTTTGTTACAAGGGACCAGTAGTCTGGTGGGTCGTTGTAGGATAACTAAATTTCATTTGATTTGTCACTCCCTTTTATATTTGTGTATGTATTGCTCTGAAAATATCTCCACAGCGGAACAAATGTCGACTTCATGTTCAGTGTGCTTTGCTTGGGAACAAATTTGCTTCTTTTAGTGACGGTATTTGATGTTGACAACAGTGATGACCACTTTACTCCTCGCCGTCAACTTTTTATTAATTTCTGCCCAGCTCTGTCTAGGGATTGTTTTACCATCAGTGTCGGTTGTACCTTAACAGTGACGCACAGGATTGTGGTTACGTTTACTGAGGAAGAGTTCACCAATATGCATCTCATATGCTATGACGACAAAATCGTGGGACACCTCGCAGTATCTTGTCTTTTTGCCTCGTGTAGCGCAGCAACTCGACGTGGCATGGACTCAACAAGTCGTTCGAAGTCCCCTGCTGACACACTGAGCCATGCTGCCTCTATAACCGTCCTTAATTGCGAAAGTGTTGCCGCTGCGGGATTTCGAGCACGAACTGACCTCTCTATTATGTCCCATAAATATTCGATGGGATTCATGTCGGGTGATCTAGCTGGTCAAATCATTCGCTCAAACTGTCCGGAAAGTTCTTGAAACCAGTAGCGAACAATTCTGGAGGAGGAGTTTAGTGTTTAATGTCCCGTCGACAACGAGGTCATTAGAGACGGAGTGCAAGCTCGGATTAGGGAAGGATGGGGAAGGAAATCGGCCGTGCCCTTTCAAAGGAACCATACCGGCGTTTGCCTGAAGTGATCTAGGGAAACGTCCGCTCCGATAGCTGAATGGTCAGTGTGACGGACTGCCGCACTAAAGGGCCCGGGTTCGATTACCGGCTGGGTCGGGCATTTTCTCCGCTCAGGGACTGGGTGTTGTGTTGTCTTCATCATCATTTCATCCCCATTCGGTGCGCAGGTCGCCCAATGTGGCGTCGAATGTAATAAGACCTGCACCGAGGGGGCCCGACCTGCCCCGTAAGATGCCTCCCGGCCAATGACGAAAACGCTCATTTCCATTTCCATCTAGGGAAATCACGGAAAACCTAAATCAGGATGGCCGGATGCGGGATTGAACCGTCGTCCTCCCGAATGCGAAACCAGTGTGCTAACCACTGCGCCACCTCGCTCGGTGCGAACAATTGTGACCCAGTGACATTGCGCACTGTGACCCACAGCGGAAGTCCATGAATGTCTGCAAATGGTCTCCAGGTAGCCGAAGATAACCGTTTCCAGTCAATGATCGGTTCATTTGAACCAGAAGACCCAGTCCATTCGACGTAAACACAGCCCACACCATTGTGGAGCCACCACCAGCTTACACAGCGCCTTGTTGACAACCTGAGTCCGTGGCGTCTTGAGGTCTGCGCCTCACCAGAACCCTACCATCAGTTCTTACCAACAAAATCGGGATTCATCTGACCAGTCGATGGTTTTCCAGTTGTCTAGGATCCAACCGATGTTGTCACGTGCCCAGGAGATGCGCTGCAGGTAACGTCGTGCTGTTAGCAAAGGCACTCGTGTCGGTCATGTGCTGCCATAGCCCGTTAGCGCCGAATTTCGCCGTACTGTCCTTAGGGATACGCTCGTCGTAGTTTTTCTACGGTTATTTCACCCAGTGTAGCTTGTCTCTTAGCACTGACAACTCTACGCAAACACCGCTGCTCTCAGTCGTTAAATAAAGGTCGCTGGCCACTGCGTTGTCCGTGCTGAGAGTAATGCCTGAAATTTGGTATTCTCGGCACACCCTTGACACTGTGAATCTTGGATACTGAATTCCTTAACGATTTCCGAAATGGAGTGGCCCATGCATCTAGCTCCAACTACCATTTCGCCTTCAGAGTCTGTTAATTCACGTTGTGGCTTTCAGAATAGCTTGGAGCTGCTGGTAAATCAAACATCGGTCTCACTCGGGTTCATAACAATGGTTTCGTTTCCTGTGTAGTGTCTGAATGTATTACAGAGCTTTTGAGTGTTCCTGGAATATTTCTAAAAAAAACCTGGCTGCACTAATTTAGATCTAGTATTTTTATGTTATATCCATGAGAATTTTTGAAAACGGACTTGAATTCGAAAATTAAAGTATATACACCGTCCGTCGAAAAGTTCCGAGGCTGATTTTATTCCTGACCTATAAGCGACATCAGCGCAGTAACTACTGTGGCAGCGTGAACTCGCAACTGTAAATAACGGATGTGCATTCGAACAGTCAGTTGTGAGGAGGTAGTGCAAAGTAGTGGACGTCTGGCAGTCGTGCGTCAACATTGAAAAATGGTTCAAATGAGTCTGAGCAATATGGTACCTAACTTCTGAGGTCATCAATCTCCTAGAACTTAGAAGTACTTAAACTTAACTAACCTAAGGACATCACACACATCCATGCCCGAGGCAGGGTTCGAACCTGCGACCGTAGCGGTCGCGCAGTTCCAGGCTGAAGCGCCTTGAACCGCTCGGCCACTCCGGCCGCTGTGTCAACATTGTTGCTTCACAAATCGCAATGGAGCAACGAAGTGAACATTTCTAAATAAAGTGTTCAAGTCATTCTCCACATTGTTTTGAATAAGAAAAAAGTGTGCACGAAGTTTGTTCCGAGTAAAATGCGACGAGTTGACACCTGCTGCGACTTGATTAGGGAAAAACGTGGACAGTTGTTTTCTGGAAAAAAATCATCAAGGGTGACGAGGCTCGTCGTTACCAGTTTTATAAAACAGATTTGAAGATGGTCATTATCGACCGAAACCGGTAGTCTGATAAACAAAAAATTTGTGACCGTACATGGTTCAAATGGCTCTGAGCACTATGGGACTTAACATCTGTGGTCATCAGTCCCCTAGAACTTAGAACTACTTAAACCTAACTAACCTAAGGACATCACACACATCCATGCCCGAGGCAGGATTCGAACCTGCGACCGTAGCGGTCACGCGGTTCCAGACTGAAGCGCCTAGAACCGCACGGCCACACCGGCCGGCACTGTGACCGTAGACGTAGAGCAAAGAAAAGTTAAATGGGTCTTTGACGGTTTGCCAAGACCGAAGAAGGTGCGAATGTGACGCACGAATTCAACAACATTTCTGTGCGTTCAAATCTGTTAAGGCTTTCGTGGCCACCTGTTGACAGATTGCCGAGCGGTTCTAGGCGCTACAGTCTGGAACCGCGCGACCACTACGGTCGCAGGTTCGAATCCTGCCTCGGGCATGGATGTGTGTGATGTCCTTAGGTTAGTTAGATTTAAGTAGTTCTTAGTTCTAGAGGACTGATGACCTCAGAAGTTAAGTCCCATAGTGCTCAGAGCCATTTGAACCATTTTTTTGTTGGCAGATTGCCTATGGTTTTTCGGACGACGTCTGAAAAGTTCTCTGACGTTTCGCCAGCACTATTGGCTGGAATTGTCGAAGCTTCACCTTCCATTGACGAGAGTCGAGCTCGCGGTCACATTCCTGGCACGCGAACGCGGTCAGAGGGCTCCACATTGGTCTCTACTGCTGCGGTTCTCGCCTTACTACCTCCGTATATTGTACTGAAAAGGGGCGGGGGGGGGGGGGGGACATCTGAAGCATTAAGTCCACCGTTTTAACTTTTTTCAATTTTTTATTAATCCAGTAGAGAAACATTGACTGACAGGGTAGTGCACCTGGAGGTGAAGAAAATGATTGCAGTACATTAGCTCCTGACGCTAATTCCTTTACACACTCAGAATAACTTTGCTCTGATAATTTTGACTCCTACCATCGCGACGCAGAGATTCCTTGCAAAAAACTTGGAGGGCCCCATCCGACTTGCTGACCGGCATAGGCTCATGGAAAATGCCTCCATCCACGACGTCGCCTGTCACTGTGTGATATAACCAAAGGTTACTCTGGTACCCAGAAGACTGGTTCTATTTACCGTGGGCAATCAGACTCCCACGGTGACCTTCCGTGTGTAGGGTAGGAGCGTAGCGCAGGAGGCGCTGCGGTCCGGGCTGTGGTGTCGCGCAGTGGATTCTGTAGCGCGAGGCAGGCGCCGCATTCACGGCCCCCCTTTCACGCGGCGAGCAATGCTCCTAATGAACGCCACGCCTAATGGCGGCGCGGGCCCGCACTCGGTCGTGAAAAGGAGAGCGGGGGACAGCAGCCCGCCTCAAGTGGGACGACGCGAAGCGACGCGACGCGCCGAGCGGCCGGGAGGATCCAAAGCAGCGCAGCGTGCGACGCGCCCGTCATTTTCTCCTCCCCCCTCCTCCCTCTCCACCCTGCAGCCACCTTGCGGCGTTTATGACGTACTGCTGCGGTGAATGCAAAAAGTACAGCCGCTGCCACTGTTTAGCTCTCTGCCGACGGCTACGAGTTGCACTGAATGCGGTGCAAATCCGTCATGTTCGGGACCAAATACAGGGAATATATATATACAAAAAGGTACGGCCAAACTTTCAGGAAACATTCCTCACACACAAAGAAAGAAAATATGTTATGTGGACATGTGTCCGGAAACGCTTACTTTCCATGTTAGAGCTCATTTTATTAGTTCTCTTCAAATCACATTAATCATGGAATGGAAACACACAGCAACAGAACGTACCAGCGTGACTTCAAACACTTTGTTACAGGAAATGTTCAAAACGTCCTCCGTTAGCGAGGATACATGCATCCACCCTCCGTCGCATGGAATCTCTGATGCGCTGATGCAGCCCTGGAGAATGGCGTATTGTATCACAGCCGTCCACAATACGAGCACGAAGAGTCTCTACATTTGGTACCGGGGTTGCGTAGACAAGAGCTTTCAAATGCCCCCATAAATGAAAGTCAAGAGGGTTGAGGTCAGGAGAGCGTGGAGGCCATGGAATTGGTCCGCCTCTACCAATCCATCGGTCACCGAATCTGTTGTTGAGAAGCGTACGAACACTTCGACTGAAATGTGCAGGAGCTCCATCGTGCATGAACCACATGTTGTGTCGTACTTGTAAAGGCACATGTTCTATCAGCACAGGTAGAGTATCCCGTATGAAATCGTGATAACGTGCGTAGGTGGAAGAACATGGGGTCCAATCAAGACATCACCAACAATGCCTGCCCAAACGTTCACAGAAAATCTGTGTTGATAACGTGATTGCACAATTGCGTGCGGATTCTCGTCAGCCCACGCACGTTGATTGTGAAAATTTACAATTTGATCACGTTGGAATGAAGCCTCATCCATAAAGAGAACATTTGCACTGAAATGAGGATTGACACATTGTTGGATGAACCATTCGCAGAAGTGTACCCGTGGAGGCCAATCAGCTGCTGATAGTGCCTGCACACGCTGTACATGGTACGGAAACAACTGGTTCTTCCGTAGCACGCTCCATACAGTGACGTGGTCAACGTTACCTTGTACAGCAGCAACTTCTCTGACGCTGACATTAGGGTTATCATCAACCGCACGAAGAATTGCCTCGTCCATTGCAGGTGTCCTCGTCGTTCTAGGTCTTCCCCAGTCGCGAGTCATAGGCTTGAATGTTCCGTGCTCCCTAAGACACCGATTAATTGCTTCGAACGTCCTCCTGTCGGGACACCTTCGTTCTGGAAATCTGTCTCGATACAAACGTACCGCGCCACGGCTATTGCCCCGTGCTAATCCATACATCAAATGGGCATCTGCCAACTCCGCATTTGTAAACATTGCACTGACTGCAAAACCACGTTCGTTATGAACACTAACCTGTTGATGCTACGTACTGATATGCTTGATGCTAGTACTGTAGAGCAATGAGTCGCACGTCAACACAAGCACTGAAGTCAACATTACCTTCCTTCAATTGGGCCAACTGGCGGTGAATCGAGTAAGTACAGTACATATTGACGAAACTAAAATGAGCTCTAACATGGAAACTAAGCGTTTCCGGACACATGTCCACATAACATCTTTTCTTTATTTGTGTTTGAGGAACGTTTCCTGGAAGTTTGGCCGTTCCTTTTTGTAACACACACACACACACACACACACACACACACACACACACACACACACACACATATATATATATATATATATATATATATATATATATATATAATTCTGTACATCGGACTTAAGAGCAGGCCCTGTGAAATCCGGTCACCTTAGAGCTTCGGTACTTTCCTGTCAAATATCATGCGACCTGGTATTGGGCAGAAGGAATATCAGTCGGATATATTTGGGAGGCGATTTCCAGTTCTTGCATTTGCGTTTCAACCAATGGAATCCTCCTGAAAACCACGGCTGGAACAGGGAGAGTGTAGCGATATTTATCTTACCGCTGAGAAATTTATCCCAGAAACGAAATGATTTTCTAGTGTTATTGGCCGAGAGATCTCTTCTCGGGTATTCTGGCCGCCTAGTGTAAGTTTTTGTATTTGACGCCGATTCGGCGACTTGTTGCGTCGATGATTGTTGAATCCTGCCTTGACATCAAATATGTGGGGTCTAGGAAGCCTGCCTTCTCGGATCGTTACACAACATTCAAACAAATCGTTTTAATGAGTTTTATTACGAAATGAACAATGACAACACGTAACTTTGACAATTATACAGAAGGGGCACAAGCAAAGGGCGGCATGCAAATAAGAAATTTCTTCAGTACATACAATTCCTAAGTCGCTGATCTTGAAGTGCCTAATCTTGATGATGCTGTAGAAGTGGACTGCCACCAGTCAGCGCAGCGCTTATGTCCTCTTCGCATGGATGTTGATGCGTCGCGTTGTCGTCCTGGAGAGGCTGTCTTCTTTATAACCCTCTTTGCTCTGTCGTTCCCGACAGGTGTGCCGGCGCTTGACTTTACCCCGTAAGAATGATGATGATGATGATGATGATGCTAATGATGATGATATGATGATGATGAAAATACGAACACCCAGTCCCTGAGGGTAGAAAATCTCCGACCTCGGGAATCACACCCGGGATCCCAGGATCCAGAGGCAACAACGGAAATCATTTTTTTTTCAGATTACTTTCATATGATATACTTCGCACAGTTTATTTAACAGACCAGTATCTACAAATTGTCCCAATAGCCAGTTAACGATCAGTATGTACGCGACAAGCTGCGAAATGTTTAAAGTAACTTATTCTAAATGACTAATGTACAATTAGCAACAGCACTTCTATTATTATTAGATGTCCAGATTGTGGAAACGTCAGTGGCATGTCGAGACAAGTAAACAAAAGCTCTGATCGAGTGTCGACAGCAATGGAATGAAAATACCAAAGTCTTTCTATTATATATAATATTTTAAATAATTAAAAAATGTTGATCTGACAATAGCTGAAACAAAAATGTCATATTAGGCAGGGAAGGAAGAACACAGCTACATGATAGCAAATTATCAGTAAAGGGAAAAATCAAAGTCTCTTTCTATAACGTATAATATTTTTAAATTATTAAAAAGTGTTGGTTTGAGAACAGCTGACAACATCTGTGCAGTCACATGAGAACATTTACGTTTAATATCCGGCTGGTGAACTTCTTGCAGGATACTTAAATGACTCTCAAAGTAGCTAAAAAACTTGTCTTTGCACCATGGAACTGTAAAAGCTATTATTCTGATCAAATATTCCTACAAACCATTAGGCTTAGAGCTGCAGACTTTATACCAGGCAAAGTTACGAATTCGTACTGTCTGTTCATCTGTGTGAGTGTGTAAAACACTAAACTTAAAGAGTTGCTCGACATATGCGGTGTCCACCATCACAGTATTTTATGATTCTCCAAGGAGATGGAGGGATTCCCATTGAAGAATAAATGGGACGAGATTTCCAGGCAAACCAATTTGTCTAGCAACCAATGGAAATTTCCCAAATATCCTTAGTCATAACCAAGGGATTGGAACTACTACGAGTATAGCTCATTTCTGGGGCAATGTTTACCAATGTGACAGTCAAAAACAGAAATATTGTGTATGTATATTGTGCATGTTTGATGTGGATGTGCATGTATGTTACTGGAGGAAGTGTGTGGTGGATCAGGGAAAATGCATAACAATATAAAATTTGCAGCATCCGAAATAATCTTCGAAAGGGAACGGCGCTGATGCGACTAATGACTGATAGTAACTAAAATAGTATTACTGAGAGACCACAAGGTAGGTTCAGTCGCCTGGTCGGGAATGGTCTTCTTCCGCTGTGCACAATGGTACCCTTTCCTTCCATATATGGGGGTGCTGTGTCTCATGTGTACTTGAGGATTTTATTGGAGTGCAATGGATACGTGTGTAGTGTAGTGTTAAGTTTGTGTTATACGATACTAGAAAAGGGGGAGGATGAAACCTGCTGCCAGCACACAAGCTGCTACTGTCTAACAACACCAAGAGGACCACCAGGCTTAACGTCGACATCCGATGGAAGGATCTCCACCGACAGTGTCAGATACCATCACTTCATGAGATCTTGCAGAGAGGTTTGGAATTTAATCTAGGACATCGTCGCAAAGTCTGCTGACCAGGAACTGGACATACATCCGGGAAAGCACTTATCCTTGTGGTTTCTCAGTTTTTGGGCGAGTTGCCATACTCTCATGGTCGAACACTCATGGAATATAACACCAAATCTTTCTCCATGTCCTTTTGCATTTGAATCAAGCGACTCTAGAACAGACAACTAAGCGGCTTACGTCTGATCCATTATGACTCTGCGTTCAAGGGGAGATTAATAATTCATCTACTAGCATCAGCGTATCACCTCCTTAGCAAAGTCTGCTAATGCACTCCTGTGTGGGTGGCATTCGATTCGGGGGTAAACTGGTTAGAATCCTGGCAGTGGATGAAATTGTCAGTAGTAGGGCAAGAACGTCGTTACCCCACTCTGTATTGTTGCCAAATTTATTGAAGATGACGAATCCAAGATGGCGGCGATAGATGTGGCAACGTCGCAATGACATAATGGTGGGAAGTTCAAATTTTGGCAGGAAAATAGGTCAATTGGGCTACCTCCACTAACCTAAGTCATCCAACCGCTACCTCTTCCTTGGAATTGGTGGGCAAAGGACTCAGCCTGTACTGGGCTGCTGTATAGGATGGAAGTAGGTCTTCATTTTAGAGACAGTCTTTATTTAAACAATTTGAGTTGTCACAGGCAGTAGCTCCATCCAGTGTATTCACCATGAGGTCTGGAGTCCAACTGACCTAGTACACAGTGCTGCCACCAAAGGGCACTATCATCCCATGGCGGTCTGAGGGGAAAATGGTGGGAAAAGCACTCAGCCTGTTCTGGACTGCTGGACAGGAGGGACTGTACTTTATTTATTTTGGAACAATTTATTTAGCGACGGATTTCACATAGTTAATTCATTACACTGATACAAAACACTCACTCTGACGTGCTTGGAGTGACACTTTATAGCCTACAGACCTGCAAACTACTCGTAAATCACCGAAATAACGCAGTACACTGATGTGCAGACATGAAAACAACTCGTAATTGTCAAAATAATGCATGTAAAACGTTCTGCAACATGCTCACTGTCGAAATAATAAAGTACACAGCTTACAGATCTGCAAACTACTCGTAAATTACCGAAATAATGCAGTACACTGATGTACAGAGACGCAAACAACTCTTAAACGATCAAAATAATGTATGTAAAAGGCTCTGCAAACATGCTCATTAATTGTAAACTGTCAAAATAATGTATTGCGCAGCTTACAGACCTGTTCACAAAATAATGCAACAAATGTGTTCACTACATGCGAAATTGTCATAATAATGCTGTATAACGCTCTGCCAGCACGCTCACAATGGTTAAACATCGAAAATAATGCAGTGCACAAACACTCACTGCAAGTAAAAACCGCTTTCGAACTATCGTTAAGAAATTCAACCAAGGCATATCAGAGGCTACCGTGTGCGCACACGCCCACGTCGCCGACCCTGCACATGCGCTTTGCAGTGCCAGCCGGATGTAAGCCAGCTCAGGAGAGACGAACTCCAGGGCACGGGCCATCGCTCTCACAGTGCTGCTGCCTGCAGCCAGAAGGTGAAAGTCGCCTCTATTTTCGGGTATACAGATGGAATTCTTCAAGTGTTGTAATGATGTCACATTGAAACCTTCCCGTCGTCTCCTCTATATCTCTTTTGTTACTGATAACATTCCCTTTTACAATAAACTATGAAACCTTGCCTTAGGATTTCTATCTCTTGCTTAATAATAACAAAAATGAAATCTTCCCTTTGAAATTTATTCTCTTTCTCTATCTTCGCATACAAATTTAATTGGTGCTTATTAAAAGTGATTTTCTGATTATTTCGACGAAACATAGAATGTGTCGTCGTCGTGGCCCTCAGTCATTATCTGCAATACCCAAAACTGTTCCTTACCTTTTTTACTGTTACTGGATCGCCATCTGACTGCTACATCGAACTGCGACATGAATATACTTATTCTGTTTTACTATACTCTATTAGCTGCTGGTGGGCTTTCATAATAAGTGGCTGTATTTATTACCAAAGCTGACGTTATTCTTTAATAGCAAAGCTGACGTTATTCTTTAATTAATTTGACTGAAGTTGCGTAATTCATAGTTAAACTTTTTCTTGACAACAATAAAATTTTGCAAAGTTTTACGTTGATGGTTTTTGGGATGGATTATAATTAGAAATGCAATATTGCTGGCAAAAGTTAACTATATTCTGAGTGAAATGATTTTACAAACGTTCAAATGGGACTCAATTTTTACAATAATCTTACAACTAGCAATATGCAAACATACCTTTAGTAGTCTTGAGTTTCTCAAAAAAATTAATTCAATAATATTAGTTCCTCTGGCAGGCACACCGCTCCTCTCAACCTCTCTCTTCAGACCTGCTACCGACTCGCTTCACTTCTCGCTTACTACTGACATCCTACGAACGCTAAAGTGCCGTTTCTCCTGCCAACAATGCTTTCTGGTGCAGACAATCCCTGCTACCATTACAAAATGTATCAATGCGCGGTCTTTCCCGCTCTTTTCTTAAAATGTATCCATACGCGGTCTCTCCCGCCCTTTTAAAAATTATATCAATTTGCGGTATCTCTTGTCAACAATACTTTGGTGCAGATATTCCCTGCTAGCACAATTATTTCCAACATGACAAATATTAATTATTCCTACTTAATCCTATTAATAAAATATAAACATCTTTCACAAATTGTAATTTGACAATAAACAATAGAAATATACACATCTTACAACATGTCTATGTAAATAAGAGCCGTCTCCCTATGGACACTCAAATGTTCACCTGAACACCGTGAATTACGCATAGCTGCGGGTCCAGAGCTGAGAGAGATATAGCGGCTCACCCTTACAGATGCAGCTAAAAGGTTCTCAATGCTATACTGACATCACGTGACTATGTGAATAACATCCAAGTCTCCCTCTGAACACTCTACAGAAATCTGTTGCAATGCTTCCCAGAATAGCACAGGGTGCATTCTCCCTAGCGATCCTAATGGGACATGCGAGACACCTCCAACGGCATAGGTGTTAACCCAGCCACCACGCGTCCTGCCAGTCCAACGAAGACCTAATTGCCAAGTGCGAGTTGGCTGCATAGTGACCCACCCATGCAGGTGCAGCTAGAAGGTTGTCAGTGTTGTGCAGATCTCTCATGTCTACGTGAATAACAGCCAAGTCTCCCTCTGGACCTCCTATAGAAATCTTTTGCAATGCTTCTCAGAATAACACAGGATGCGTTCTTCCTGGCGATCCTAACGGGACAGCCCGTCCATTACTTATCAGTCCCTTCTCCGAATTCATGATGTGCCACAGAAATAGTTAACCATCGCTTTTGTTGTTGAAAAAGCTTTCATGATGTCTCAGCTTGTATGCACGGAAATTCTTGTCCTAACAGGACCTGTTCGCGACAATGGCCCAGAATAACACCGACTGCATTCTTCCTGATGGTCCTAATGAGGCATCACGTGTTACTCTTCCTGGAAATCGTAAGTCTTGCTTTCAACATATGTCTCAAAAACGGTAAAGTTTTCACCACTGAAAGCCTTCATCATGTATGTGCATGCTTGCGAAAACACCGTTAATCGTAAAAGCATTCTTGTTATTTATAAAGAGAGACCATCGTCGCATCAAGCCCTTCCAGGAATAGTGACGTTCCATAAAAGCTTCTTATTGGGTGTACATTCAAATGAAGCTCTCTCATTGGTCGTCTCCGTCTATTTATAAACCCACAACCAACCTCCATTGTACTCAGTCCACTGCTGTCTGCCTTGTTGCGCATACCGTCATCTCTGTGTGTACGTGCTGTTTTCCTCCCCAAGATGAAGAGAGGTAGCAGCAGCAACGATTCAGAGGCATAGAGTTCTGGAGACAGGATTACCAAGTGAGTAAATAATTTGTATTTTGAGTGTAAATTTTCGTGTGTATGTTAAATTCGCCTTATTAATTCCGTCTCTTTGTTATAGTACAACTCCAGGATTTTATCTTGGAGCATAAGGAGAAATGTGAGGGGGCTGGGCCGTGGCAGACTTAAAAGTCCAGCCTCCTGTGGTGAGTTCACAGTCAGGATTGCTATGTGAGTATAATTTTCATTGCAATTTGTTCTTATATAGTAGCGATTTATAATTTTCTTGTTTCATACTTGTTTTTTCGGTTTATATAATTTGTTTGTTTGTTGCTGTTGTTGTAGGCGAGACAGACCAAGTGCCAGATGTCGATTCTGACAGGGATGATGACATGCCTGAAGAGATCAAACAAAGGGTCACTGAAGTAGAGGAGGAGGAGGAAAGGCGCTGTGATCTGGCCCTATTAGATGATGATGATGATGACTTCTTTGAGGGTGTGGTGGAGTCGCCTGATGATGTGTTAGTGACTTGGAGCCAGAGCGAGAAAGGCAATTACTCACTCTGCTTATAACCTTGTGGTCGTCAGAATTCTTTCTTTCACTGCGCCAGCAGCGGTAAGCAAAGTACTTAACAATTTTTTTTATCTCTTCTCCTACAGCGGTTGCGTCTTCGCGGCTGCAACACAGTGTGGTGCGCATACCTGTGGTGGCTAAACGTTTTTCCTCCCTATAGCGGCGCCCGGTAAGGTACGTATCGCCTATAAGCGGAGCCCGGAAAGGTACGTATCGCCTATAAGGGCGCCACTAGTCGCTGCGTGGGAAGCCGTCGCCGCCGCCATCCCAGCACCGCCGCTCTGGCGTCCGTGGGCCGAGCAACGAACCACCACCCCTCTAGTTACTGGGTCAGGTCTGCAACGGCATCGGGAACCATCACCAAAGCCTGGCTGTTCTCATCAGTCTGACCCGGTAGCACCACAGTCATCATCATCACCATAGCAGCCTCGTCAGAATCGGCGTAAACGCGAGGTATGTGTGCCTTGGTTCATACCGACCTACCCCTCCCCAACACTATCATCGAAGGGGTGGACTCAGAATAGCGTTAATAGTAATAGCAAATATCCTGTGGCTAGTGGCAGTTCTCTCTCCAGTCCTTTTAGTGAACGACATCAGGTCAGTGATACTATACCTCAGTTTGAATACTCGGTGATTGCAGACTCCTTTGAGGAGCGAATCTCGTTCACGAGGATCGAGAACTCGTTAGGAGGGTATCACGACCCTGTTGGTTTTCTAAGGGCATGCCTTCCTGTCGTGGAAACAGAGCTTCTCAGAGTAGTCAATGATCCGTGGTATCCTGCCATTAAATGCAGTACGGTGCTCTGCATCGAATTACCGCCGCTCCCCCCCCCCCCCCCCTCCCCTAAAAGTTGATTTTGGTGTTGAAGAGACAAGCCTTCACTATCTTTGGGAGGAAGATAGCGTGATAACGTGGAACACGTCGATCGCCGAGTGATTTCGTAAATCCACCTTGAGTGCTATATATGCCCGATTTTCCGAGATGGAAGTCAGAGGGTCAGCTAAAGCACTCAGCCGAATACTACACCTGGTCATCCATACACACGTGCACAGTTCGGTAAATGCAGGGTCAAGCTATATCAAGCTCCCTAAAGATATAGCTAACAAGAGGGCATGCATTAATGTAGAAATTACGATTACAGAGATCATCCTGAACGTCCCAGTACATACCATATAGGTGACAATATTCGTGGGCGTTATAACTTTGATGGTATCGAGTCTCCTGTCAAGATCCAGAAAATACCTAAATTTGAGGCGCAGAATACTGGAATATCGGATCATGTTTATGGTCTGGAGAAGAAAAGCAAGTCAGATGAGTAAGACAAGCATATTGTCGCTGGGTCCCTCCATTTCTCAAAATTTGCTGGTGAGGGGTTTTTTTTTGTTTGTGGTTTTAGGGCGCAAAACTTCTATGGTCATTAGCGCCCAATCAGCTGGTGAGGGTGAGCTGCATGTAAACATACTACCCTTCTCTGAAGGTGATAATTATCACTATGTTTGGATCAAAGACATGTCGCAACTCCTTTCCACCCAGATGAATAAACATGAATATCAGCACATATTTGCTTAAGGTGCCTGAATTATTTTTTCTGAGACAAGTTATTAACGGCGCATCTAGTAGACCGCTCTTCCAAGGACCTGTATGTGTTATTATGTCTACTGAAGAAAAAAAATTCATTAAGTTCAAGAATGCTCACCACCAGGAGCGATGCCCGTTTGTGGCGTATGCTAACTTCGAATGCCTCCTAGCCCCTGTGACCCGCAGTGAAGGTAACCCCGCGGCCTCACATACCACCTTTACAGAAAAACTTGCACCATATGCGGCAGCGTACCAAATTGTATCGTCCTAATATTCCAGTCTTAACTGCGGCAAATCTTATGTTGGGAATAATCCTGCGCTTTGGCTGCTTATTGAGCTCGAAAAACTTTAATTGGAAGTTGATAAGCTTTATAGCGACAACGTTCCCATGACCAAATCGAAGGAAAATAAAGATTTGTACAATAACGCAGTTGACTGTCATATCTGAGGGCTGCCATTAAATAGAAAAGCGAAAACTCCTCGTAGGGACCGCTGTCATCTTACGGGAAAGTTCCTGGGTGCAGCTCACTATGAGTACAATTTGAAATACTAGCTGTCAAGGAACATACCCGTTTCTTTCATAATTTAAGTGGGTATGACGCTCACTTTCTAGTTGAGCACTTGGCTGATTTTGGTTGGGAGAAAAATCAGGTCATTGTCCTACCTGAGAGCGTCGAGAAATACATTTCTTTCTACAAACGAATGACGCCAAGAATTACGATCCGCTTCCCTGATACGCTACGTTTTATGCAGGTACCACTCCAGAAACTCGTTGAAACTCTACCACAGGAGGATATGAATATCACTCGAGCTGCATTTCCCGATGAGGAAAAGTTTCAGCTTGTGACTAGGAAGGGGCTTTTCCCATATGAGTATGTGGATAGTATGGTGAAACTCGATGAAACCAGGCTACCCGACATAATTGCATTCTCCATCAACCTTACAGGCGATACCATAACGGGTGCAAAGTATGAGCATGCAATGGATGTCTGGCGGGAATTCAGCATCTCTACGTTAGGAGAGTATACCCTGCTTTACTTGGACACAGACATGCGTTTCCTTGCGGACGTTTTCGAGAAATTCCAGAGTCTATGCATGGCCACATATTCTCTGGATCCCGCCTTTTATCACATGGCACCTGGGTTTCCTTCGGACGCAATGCTCAAGAAAACTAAGTGCTGCATTGAATTATTGACCGATGCTGACAAGCTTCTTTTCTTGAGCAAGGCATCCATGGGGGACTTTGCAGTGTGTCCATACGCAAATGAAGGCAAATAACCCGTGGATGGGTGACAGGTTCAACGCATCCCTAGATTCGAGTTACATAATGTACCTGGACGTAAATAACTTATACAGGCACGCCATGCAGCAATCACTGCCGATAGGTGAGATTCAATGGGTGCCCGAAGACGAATGCAAGGGATTAGGTGGAAAAATAATGGGGGGGGGGAATAGCAGCTGATTCTGATGTAGTGTATGTGAACTCACATACCCTATTAGTTTCTATGATACGCACGCCATTTGGCAGATGTCCAGAGCAACTAGTTCTGCAAGGATCCTCGACCCCAAACCTAATGACAATTCTGGGGGATAAGAGGAGATACATTATTCATTATCGTAATCTCCAGCAGTGTCTCAGCTTGGGAATGGAGCTGGTTATAATCACATGGACTATCACCTTCAAGCAGTTCCCCTGGTTGAAGGAGTATATTGATTTGAGAACGAGAGAGAGAGCTTCCACGATGTGTGACTTCGAGAAAGATTTTTACAAATCAATGAATAATTCAATTTTCGGTATGCAATGGAGAATTTGAGGGAACGACGTGAAATTTTGATTAGAACCGAATGGGATGGGTGTTACGGCGTAAGAAAATGCATTGACAGACCATATTTTAAGCAGGTCACTGTATTTAATAAGAACTTTGTTGCTGTGGAGATGACGAAGACTACATTAGAGTTTAAACTTCACATATAGAGTTAAAGGTGGATAAATGGGCCCCCACTTTATTTTTTTTATATAACACCTGTTATTTTTAGTATAATCACCTGAAATTAACATAAAGCATTTCTCTAGTATGTCCTGCAGATAGTTACGACATGTTTTGGTTCAAATTTTTAATAGTTAAAACAAAATTTTATTTTTCCTGATAGTCTGCATTTTGTTGCGTCAAGAATTTGTGCTGGTAATATGGGCCCCGAGGCAGTTTGAAATAAAAAGAAACAAAAATTTGAAAAAATAATTTTATTTAATTTTTGTGCATAATGAAAGAAAGATTCACTCTGAATATTGTTAATTAGTCTACTGGTGGGATGATTTTCACAGCCTACGCCTAGTCTATTCACGAAAGTCACACACATAAGCATCTTTTTACACGTTACAAGTGATCCTGTTTCAGCTGCAGATAATGCACCAACTTGCCTTTTTCCCCTCAGGCCGATGACACGAGAAATTTTTCTTTGAACGACACTAAGACCTGACTCGTCTGCCGGCTGTGGTGGTCGAGCGGTTCAAGGCGCTACAGTCTGGAACCGCGGGACCGCTACGGTCGCAGGTTCGAATCCTACCTCGGGCATGGATGTGTGTGATGTCCTTAGGTTAGTTAGGTTTAAGTAGTTCTAAGTTCTAGGGGACTCATGACCTCAGCAGTTAAGTCCCATAGTGCTCAGAGCCATTTTTTGATTCGTCTACATTAAAAACTCTGTCTGCAGGATATTTGTAGTTACTGAACGCAGCTTCAAGTAAACTGAAGAAATTGTCGACAGCTTATTTATTAAACTCATTAGCACGTTAAATCGAAGTTGCGGATGGCTTAAAAATAGACAGAATATTTTTGTGCCGTGACATAAAATGGTCAAACCAAGTCCGACCAGAAACTTCGCCCGTTACAAATGGATGAGGGATTTTATTTCTTGTGCAAAGCTGGTAGGCCATGCGCCTGACGTCATTTCTGGTAAGGCTGTAGAATTTGGGTTCCATAATGAGGAGATATTTAACCAGTTCGTCCTCAAGTCCCTGTGGTAAAACCGGTGGACGGCCCAGTTTAATATTAACTATTTCTTCGACCGGTTTATCGATTCGTGAAAGCCTTTGGAGCGTAGAACGAGGGACAGAGTACACTTTAACCGCTTTTTTTAACCCAATTTTTTTCTCTTTAATAGCTACAATAGCATTTGACATATTTGCTTTGTCCCACGATTGCCGTTTCGATTTTTTTGGTGGTACAAGGTGTCTACGAGGCATCTGAAACATAAAGAGTAGCAATATTTGTAAATGGTCCCATAAAATCTGATTAATTTTACGGGGCCCATAATACCAGCAGCAAAAGGGGCCCATATATCCACCCTCGACATCTTGGGAAAAACGATTTTGCCTACGGTTAGTTTGGTTCGCAACCGACGTTAATTAATGTAAAACGGCATCCCAATAACAAGCCAAATACGTACCTTACCTTAGTTTTAGTAATAACATGTTAGAAATTTGAGTTTTATTCAAATAGACACTAACCTTTCAAACTTTTAATGACAGCGAAAAAATTCACAGCACAACTACTCACAAACCATGACAGCTACTAGGTCTGCACACTCTACAGTGAAGTTTGGCAGCTAGTTCTAGTAGTTCATGTGCTCTCCGCTAGAATTCATGGCCTGTACTTCCAAATATGTAGGGGGCCCATAATACCAGCAGGGGCCCATTTTTCCACCTTTGCCTCTACCACTTTCATTATGAGTTTGCGAAAACTTATTTTGCAGATCCTAAATTACTTTATGTGGATACAGATAGCTTCATCTATTGGGTGAAGAACTGCAATCCATATGCAGTAATGAGGTACCTCGTTAATGAATTCGACAAGTTCTCATATACGGCCTATAATCCTTATGGTATTATTCCACATAACAAGAAGGTTATCGGTCTTATGAAGGACGAGGCGAATGGATTGCTGATTGTAGAGTTTGTAGGTCTACACTCAAAATATGCATATCGCACATTGAAATGTGCCACCCAGAGGTGGGCTACGTGTGTGCGTCATATGGCATCGAGAGCCCTCTCTATCGAAAACTATTTGCGGTGCCTGTGCAGTGGTGTTCGTGGTGCTGCGCCGCAGCCGCTGCATATGGTAGGCAGACCAGCATTCGAACGAGAGGACACGAGGTGAACACTGTGCTACGGTCTAAAATTTGTCTGTCACCTCATAACGATAAAAGAGTCATTTGTGATGACGGGATTGAAACTCTCCTGTACTCACACTACTCACTTACTCACTTGTAGCGAGAGAAGGGGTGGGGGACTCTGATTGAGTGAGAGTGAGAGAGAGAGAGAGAGAGAGAGAGAGTCTGCAGATTAGTAGTATGACACTTTTATCATAGTGTAGGTCGTTTGTGTGTGTGTGTGTGTGTGTGTGTGTGTGTGTGTGTTTGGTGTAAATATTTATGTGTACTATGTACATGTGTATGTACATACATAGAGAGCATGTGTGGAAAAAAAGGATTAAAAAAAGGAAAAAGAAAGAAAATGCATTTATCTATATGCACAGTATATGTGTGAAAGAAAGAAAAGCGTAATAAATATTAAAAATTAAAGAAAAAAATTATATTTGTTTATTTGTTCCTACAAAACTTACGTGTAGCCTGTAAATACATGTATCTAGCCGGCCGCGGTGGCCGAGCGGTTCTAGGAGCTTCAGTCCGGAACCACGCGACTGCTACGGTCGCAGGTTCGAATCCTGCCTCGGACATTGATGTGTGTGACGTCCTTAGGTTACTTAGGTTTAAGTAGTTCTAAGTTCTAGGGGACTGATGACCTCAGATGTTAAGTCCCATAGTGCTCAGAGCCATCTGAACCATTTTTTGAACATATATCTACGCTCCATGTGCGTCTTGTAAATAGAATAGCTTTTAAGTTTTTCGCCTGCCGCTAGCCATTCAAGTCAGAATAGTTTTTAAGTGTATTTATATCTATATAGCTCACAGTCCATCAGAATTGTTATTGTAAAAACCTTTGCTACTGGGGCTGTTGAAATTACATTCTAAGCGTGCACAGTCCATCAGCATTACTGTAAAAGCTATGCTACTGGGGCTCTGGAATTTACTTGTGGTAATGAAAGTATCTGTGCATTCACATTAGTTTTTAGCGTAGGTTTATAAAAAAAAATTCCGACCAGTGTTACTGTTGTAGCGAGTAAGTTAAAAGTATTTCTGCATTGGAATAGCAGAGTCAATTTATACCTCAAGAATAATGTATTGTGCCTCAAGAACTACATCATACCTCAAGAATTATGTTATACCTCATGAAGTGAATAAACGAAGAAAAAATCTTCACCTTACATCTTCGTTGTTATTTACAAAAAAAAAAAAAAACTGTCCCCTGTTTCATTACGTATGTATATGTATATAACGTATGTGCAGTTCACAAATGACGTTAGTTTTGCTGAAGATGAGTGCTATTAAGGAGGTAAAGTTTAAGATGTAAGATAACAAAATATATAGAATGGTTACATGGAATTACGCCTACCGTGCAGCACGAATTGGGTTATGGGAGCAGGAGGCAAATGACCGTGTCCGCTTCCAAAGATATATAGCAGACATGTCTAAAATTATATCTCTTATGCCTGAAGAAAACTACAGACATAGCATGTGGTTAAAATGGTACACTGTCAAAGAGAGAACAGGGTTGAAAAAAAAAAAAACACACACACACACAGAGGTTGTGAGGTAAAAATTCATTTATTTCTCATCCAACTTAAAAGTAATTTTACATTTTCATGAGCAGACACAGCAACACTATTTTCGCACATCTTCTTCTTCTTCTTCTTCGTCTTGAATCGATGGATAGAAGGACACCCGTAGAATTCCAGGTCTTGAATAGCAGCAAACTGAAAGATTCGACACATCCATGAGATCTTCTTCCTCTGCACTAGATGATGGTATCAATGTGGTCGAATAATTGAAGCGCCGTCACCATATCTTTATAGGGTATGCCAGGATCATCCCAGTGAATTCCAAGGTAGAAATGTGTTAACCACTTTGCACTCTAGCCTTAGCACACTTCACATACTTGAAAGACCTCAGTGATGCTATGTTTGCTGATAATGTCTCTATTATTCCTGCATCTTCTGTGTACACTATGAATGCAACATCTTTAAATATGGACTGTTTATGCTCACCACCATAGAAATCTTGAGCATCTGCAATGATGTTCACACCTTGAGACGCCATTGTGGAATGCACTAGGTACGATGCAACACCTGTTCATTTATACAGCTTGTTCCACAATACCAGTGAGCGTAGTTGATCACACGGTCATGTAAAGCTAGAGCATACGTGACGGTGTGTTCTGGGAAATTTGTCGAAGATTCAAATTCAATTCGCACATCTATAGGTCCAGACTTAATTATCTCGTTCTGTTTCGAGCAGTCTATTAGCTCCTTGAACTTCTGTGGACTGAGTAGACACCCTCCTCCTGCTTCTTCAGCACTTTCATATTAAGAAGCACGAACCCTTGCATACATGTCATATGCCAGGCCATATACATTTGCATTCCACTGCAGGTGTTAATTGTCATAGGTATAGAATTCTAAATTCAGGTAGACTTTGGCATTAGTTAACTTGCAATTGTCGAACACGGTGGAATCATTTGCCACATTCTCTCTCCTATCAGTCTGAAACGCAAATAAGATAAATATAGGTGTCTCTAGCTGTGGAGAGGTTTTAATAGCCCATGTTTGTCTACTCGCAGTCGGTAACACTGGGTACTCGAAAATCTCCCACAAGTGAAATGTCAGTGGCAACAGTGTACCGGAATTCAGGATTTTTAAAAGCTTCAAACACTCCTTTCTGATAGATTGATGTGAGGGATTTTTCATATCACCTTGCTGATTGTGGTCATATTCTCCTCTTGAGCTCCTTGAATGTTGAGTTATTCTACGTCGCAATCCGAACCAGAATGAGTTCCTGTCTAGCGTTCATAATAATCTGCCTCATATCCTCAAAGTACCCCGTAAGCATTTTCAGAGATATGCATGCAGTAAATCGCTTGTACTCAGCAACCGTTCTATCCTGCGAATCGTCTTTGAACCATCCTGCGTTTTATAAACTATGCAAATCCGTGGGTGATGCAGAGACATATGTTTTAAGGGTGATCGTCGAGGGGACACTGAATAGTGCACGGTACATCCAAACCGTCATCGAACCCATCGTTCTACCATTCCTAGACCGGCAAGGGAACTTGCTGTTCCAACAGGACAATGCACGTCCGCATGTATCCCGTGCCACCCAACGTGCTCTAGAAGGTGTAAGTCAACTATAAACTATACAAATCCATGGGTGATGCAGAGACATATGTTTTAAGGGTGATCGTCGAGGGGACACTGAATAGTGCACGGTACATCCAAACCGTCATCGAACCCATCGTTCTACCATTCCTAGACCGGCAAGGGAACTTGCTGTTCCAACAGGACAATGCACGTCCGCATGTATCCCGTGCCACCCAACGTGCTCTAGAAGGTGTAAGTCAACTACCCTGGCCAGCAAGATCTCCGGATCTGTCCCCCATTGAGCATGTTTGGGACTGGATGAAGCGTCGTCTCACGCGGTCTGCACGTCCAGCACGAACGCTGGTCCAACTGAGGCGCCAGGTGGAAATGGCATGGCAAGCCGTTCCACAGGACTACATCCAGCATCTCTACGATCGTCTCCATGGGAGAATAGCAGCCTGCATTGCTGCGAAAGGTGGATATACACTGTACTAGTGCCGACATTGTGCATGCTCTGTTGCCTGTGTCTATGTGCCTGTGGTTCTGTCAGTGTGATCATGTGATGTATCTGACCCCAGGAATGTGTCAATAAAGTTTCCCCTTCCTGGGACAATGAATTCACGGTGTTCTTATTTCAATTTCCAGGAGTGTAGTATGAATCAGAATGTCGTTGAGATAGTAGTTATTTGCAATGTTACACTCGACTCGGATTGTGCTGACGGGCAGTATGTCCACAATCTGATCTGACCTGTAAAATTCCCTTGGATCCTTCTTCAAAACCTGCCCTTTTGTGAAACCCAGTAGGCACCCTATTGAACCTTTCTGGTTAAAGTCAATCGTGGCATTTACAGTCTTTCTTTCAGATTTAAGTGTATTAATGCTTGCACATGGCTCAAACCTTTTCCAGGCTGTTTTAAGACTTCGTTTTCGTCGATATCGTATGCACCCGGTTCTATTACCACAATGTCTTTTTCACCATTAATATCCAGGTGTAATTTGTTGTTAGTCTCGGTGATATTTGGAATGCTGTTGTACGTCTCCAGTCCAATCAATGTAATACTCCACTCACCAATGCTCAAATCAATTGGCTGGAAGTAATTTGCACGCAATACAGACGATCGTTCTTTTAACGTCAAAGTGTACTACATTGCATCTGAACCTCAACTGATGAAGCGATGTTTAAAGCTCCTCCTTATATAGTCTGCTTCTTCTTCTTTGTAAATGTCAAGAGAAACATGATGCGTTGATGTCTGCAGAGGTGCGTGTTAAAGTTCTGATAGCGCCGAAAATTGTTGAACACACGTCTCCTGTGAGTGAAGTATCGATGCAATTGTTCTGCCAGTTGCAGATCACCAAATGAGACGAAGTAGTAGACGGTACCCGCATTTTTCATAACATTTGACCCCCAGTGAGTGCCGAGGCCTCCAGCACATCTGAATTCACAATACCACATTCACCAGTTTTCCACATAGTCTTCGGTAATGTATACCGCATAAACACACCACGGAATCTTGGAATGTTGAATTTTTTTCTAACAAACACAAGAAGATCAGTATTTGTGAGTGGTCGATCTGGTAAGACCGCTAATGGGCTTTTTTAAATTTATAATTAGACCAAGCCCTTTCCTGTACGGTTTCAAGTACAGTCCTTTTCCATCATGCGGTTATGCTTTCTTGCCTCTTTTAACTGCGCTTGGAAGTTTTGCGCACTCTTGACTGTTCGAGCAATAGCTGCAGCACCACCAGCGAGGAATCCTACCGCCGAGAGCGCGGAGAGGGCTGGGATGAGAAATGGAAGAAGGTGCTTGAACTGATCCTCTTCTTCTTCTTCCCGCTTCAGTGCGTTTTTAGCTGCATACATCGCCGTCAGGGTACAGTTCTTCAAACAGCTCTCCTTCTTCTTGTTTAATGCACAATGTACAGCATTCGTAAGCCACTTGAAATTTATCACTCCTAAACCAACTTAATTTTTCCATGCATGCTTTTATCAACTGCAAATGCTCCTATGAGCTGATCTATACCAATATCCTTTCTTCTCCTTATCGCCTTAGCCTTTTCAGCTAAAATCCTATCTGCAATGTGACGACTGGAGAGATCTTTATTTGCAGCGTGTGCAATGTTATGTTCTACACACGCTTCGTCGACCAGATTAACCCCCTTATCACCTCGTGCCAAGCGTTTCTGAAGCTTTGTTCCAGGTTCACAGTAGTTATACCCCGGAATGTGTAATTCTACTGGCAGTTTGTCCAGAATATCACCACCTCCTAGCATATATGTTATGCTACTGGGGTGGTTGTGGACTGTGCGCCCCCATTATATAGCAAATCGTTGGGATCAATCCAACTGTTTTGTCTGCAGGAAAATCAAGCCGACGTCTTATGACTCTCTCCACGAGAAACACATCCGGTTTTGAGCTTTTCTGCATCTTCTCGGTCTAGAAGCAGCCTGCAATTTCTTCGCCATTACTATCATCCAATATATAAGTTCTAGGATTCGTTCTTTGCACCTTTGAAACTGTAAATATCTCTGTTGACCAGTTTAGTAGGTATGATTCCTCTATTGCTGTCTTGTGATTTGAGATACGTACCAAATCACCTACATTAAATTTCTGTCAGCGTGGACACAGCATTTTAATGCGATAGTACACCGTATCCATGAGTCCATTATCACGAACGTCATTTGGTCTCATTTTTATTGTGCTATGTTTGCTTCTATTATACTGAGAAATTTATTTCTGGGAGGATATCTGTCCATCTGTATGAGCCGCAAGGTTAGAAAGCATCCACATTCGACCTTTAATTGTTCTGTTCAGATGCTCTACAATACTAGCCTTCAGATGAGTGGATGTTGAGTAGTGACCTATTCCACACCGCTGCATCACGGTCTTGAAATACTCTCCATCGTGATCGGTTTGGAAGTTGTCTGGGCATCGATTCGTCCCTGTCTGTAGCAAACGCTCAAACATAACCGCGACATTTCTACCCGGTTTTTGTTTTAACAGATAATGCCCAGGCAAATTTGGAGTATGTATCAATAACCATTAAAATATATTTTTATCCATTATTCTCATGTGAATATTCCATCATATCTACAAGATCAGCTTCCCATAAGTCATCCAAACCTTTAATCATAACATACCTACGAGAGTATGTTTTGCGTGCTGGTTTGTGCAGTTCTCGAACTACTGTCTCCATGCTTATTCGCTGACAACTCTCTTTCTAAGCTCAGAGATTGCTGAAACAGCCTCATTCGAATGAGGTCTATTACTTTCAGCAGCTGATGCCATGAGTAGCCGTAGTCGATCTATTAGCTCGTTGGGGTCATCATAATATATGTACTGCGGTATTCGATTGTTCACTGCTTTATGCTCAATGTCAATATCATCGCCGCCACTGCTGCTGCTGCTATTGTTGTTTTTGCCATTAAATATCGGTTTTATAATGGTTTTATATTTCTTGCTGCTGAGGCGTTTTGCTATCTTATGTATATCAGTTAAATGCAGTCTTTCACGGTAAATTTTCCTATCATTAACTGGATAATTTATGGGTTTTTTGATAGGTCTTAGAAAAATAAGATTCAGTAAGCTAGGTGTTCTCTCAAACCGTCTATCACCAATCTGTATTGTGTCATCAGTTACATTTGAAGGAAGCATGCCTAACGTGTACAGTCTCCCCCTGCTAACGCCGAATGTTCTACCTATCTGACCAGCGGCGTGATGGATAATGAATTCGTCAATGGCAACACCATCGTTATCGTGTGGTTTTGTTTTTGCTGAATAACTGGAAATTTGTGGTAAGTCCTATGGGACCAAACTGCTGAGGCCGAAGTGTGTAAGTGTGTAAGCCCTAAGCTTACACACTACTTAATCTAACTTAAGCTAACTTATGCTAAAGACAACATACACATCCATGACCAAGGGAGGACTCGAACCTCCGACGGGAGCAGCCGCGCGATCCGTGACAAGGCGCCCTAGACCGCCCAGATACCCCGCGCGGCCATTTTTGCTGAGAGCTGCCTGAGGGATTCAGTAACCGGCTTAAGGGTCTCTCTTAGTGTTTGCTGTCGATCCATATGCCCCAAACCTTAGCAACCGTAATTTCTCTCGAACCGCTTTCCGGGCTTGAATGACTTTCTGCTTCATTGACATCTCGGTGTGTACTAATGAGAAGTGTCCACAACGTGAGGTTTTATATATCCTTTCCTCTTCTTCCCCTTACTATGT
The DNA here is from genome assembly GCF_023864275.1 of Schistocerca cancellata. Taxonomy (NCBI): domain Eukaryota; kingdom Metazoa; phylum Arthropoda; class Insecta; order Orthoptera; family Acrididae; genus Schistocerca; species Schistocerca cancellata. The sequence continues at coordinate 282,720,460 of NC_064631.1, read as the reverse complement.
GCCTGCTCCCCCTTCTCTACAATAAGGAACTCTACATCTATTTTCCCCTCAATAGCCTCGACCTTTTCAGTTCAGTCGATTACTTCTTACCAATTTCATTAACTAACTCATTTAATATATTGATTATTATCAGAAGAGTCTGATAATACGTCTCTAGTTCTCTGCATATACCTCCAACTTTATGAACAATAGCCTGAATTTCGCATCCATGTACAGACGAATGTTATGTCTGTATACACTCATTCCCTTGGCTGAGAGCTAGACATACGCGAGAATTTGTCCATGGTGCAGCGTATACTGATGTACTAATCTCTCTTACCAGGCTATATATGCAGAAACTCTTGAAAATTTCGCCTATGCCTACCATCATTCAGTTTTCTTGTTTTATCAATAATGAGAAACCCATACTGTGAATGATTCCAGCAATCAGCACATATCTCTACAAAATCATTGAACGACATATCAGTTCCTACATGTGGCTGATAAATGTGTTTGAAATTCAGATTACCTTGTTTAAAGGCTATAATGAGGTTAGCATTAACCCTAACCAACTGTTCCCGGGTTCTGGAGTATGTTTGGCTTAGATACAATACATCAGCACCCATATAACGACCGAAACAGAAATGTTTTCGAATTTGGTCTTGGTTTTCCACAGCAAAATCGACAAATATGAAGACAGTGTTTGGCTTTGCTTTTCAGGTGGGGGCTATCACCGCTTTCACTGAATGTTGTGTATGTAACACCCTCTACACCGCGAAATATTTGCTGTAACAGCTGATACTTGGGCTGAAAGAGTGTTTTTGAGAATACACAAACATGTTCAAATTGGACTCCATCTACATGTGTTAGCAGCGTCATGAAGACATTAGTCATGCCACAGTTGGATGGGCCTACAATAATTGCTCGTATATTATCAGGAAGGAGAATTCTGTTCTTCTTCTATATGTCTTCTTTTGCATCTTCACTGGACCAGTCACCGATAACAAAGTCCTTGTGATGAGGATGTTTCACTCACTCTGCCATGATACTAACTACGTCAGGTACTGACAAGTAATTGGCATAATAGAAAGATACACTTGAAGTGATAGTAATAGTATGTGTAGCCACTATAGCTCCAGCACTTAACTGAGCTATATTGGCTACACAGAGAAATCAGCTATATATAAATTATACCCATGAAGAGTAACTTCATCATTCATTTTGTCAATAACAGGTGAGGCGATGTTTGGGGTAATTGTCTGCTGCTGCAGCATCATTATAGGTATACCATTGAAAAATAATGATATTAAACAGCATAATACTTGGACTATAATGAGAGATGTATGAAATAAAACACAAATCCAGTTTGAGATTATATATATGTACTTTATTTATTTAAATATCATACGTAGGATGCAGTATTTAAAAAAAACATCAGACTTTTCCTTTATCTTCTTTGCAACTATACAGTATTTCCCAATCAAAGCTTTTTGATATGCAATAAATTCCACGCGTATATCCCTCAAGCCAATGTATACCTCACAGTACTCGGGTTTTTCGATCACACATTTAATCTGTTTCTCTCTTGTTTCAGCATTCATGTGCAAACAAAGATTCTACTCCAAATCATCAACATGTACATTATGCACACGTAGGAAGTTTACAGCATCGTTGTATGCAGAGTCTATGCTCGGCAACCAACGATTCAATCTCTCCAATGCAAGGTGCCGCAAAATATGCAGATCGTATAAGTACATAACTGAGGCGTGGAATAGGTAAACACACTTGTCACCCAATTTCACCTGTAGTGCAAAGTCATCATACACTGTTGGTTGTAATAGACAGTGGCACACCAGTAAGGTGAATATCTGGGAGGTGGGGTGAGGGAGGGGTTGGATAATACTCTGTAATCATCTGCTGACTGATGTAGCGCTCTGCACGACATATATCGTCCCAGTTGAACTCAGAAATTGGCACTTTAACACCCTTCGATGCATTTTCAATTTCTATTCTCGCATGCAAGCCCCAGTCATGATGTGCTTCTATACCAATGTTTACACGTTTTATTCCATTGGAAGTTTAATTGCATGTACAACTGAAAAGCATGGGTACACTTGATGTCTGATTATTCACTGCATCTGCACTCTGTGCCTGCACTAGCACAGAGATGTTCTTCTGGGATGGGTCATATGTAGGTGACCAGTACTGTCCTCCATCTTGCTGTTGTTTTGGACCACCAGCAGCCTTCGATGTGTTGGGACCAGACCACCTGTCCTCATCACACAAATCAATGAGTGGGACGGACAATAACAGCTGCTTGTCCTGCTCCAGCAAGTGGGCTATGTGTGCTACAGGATCCCATGTGGTCGCTACAAGTTCTAACATACTGGAGCCTGTTGCTGCCGCAGGTCCAGAGGTCAGTGTAGGTCTCGACAAGATGGCAGCTGAGGTTGCTGCAGGTTCGGAGGCTGCAGATGTAGGCAGGTTGGCGCTCCATCCTGCAGGCTTGGATGTGTCGAGGGCTACTGCTGAACAAAGAGGAGGAAGCATTACATGTGGTCCAAGATGCAGAAACTACCAATAATGATGATAATGCTAACTATGTACAAAGATGTGAAATGGGTTACTTACCTTTCCACTTCTTCCTGTTCTGTAGCGATGTGCTGGATTCTGACTGCTCTTGACACTTTATGGTTCTTCTTCTTCTTCTTCTTCTTCTTCTCCTGCTGCTGCTGCTGCTGTTCCTGGCTGACTGAGTGAGACTGAGGTCCCAGAGCTGCTGAGCGTGCCCTATACCCCCTCCAATGACATTACCAAATACCCCATCCTACTGGCTAAAGTCTCACATATGACTGGATTAAGGGTTCCTATTGATCTCCGCCATTTTTCCCACAGACCGCCATCTTGGATTATGTCACAGGAGGGACAACAGTGTACTAGGTCAGTTGGACTCCGGACCTGATGGTGAATACACTGGATGAAAGAGCTACTGCCTATGACAACTCAGATTGTTTAAATAAAGACTGCCTAAAAAATACAGACTTTCGCCCATCCTATACAGCAGCCCAGCACAGGCTGAGTCCTTTTCAAAAATGGTTCAAATGGCTCTGAGCACTATGGAACTTGACATCCATGGTCATCAGTCCCCTAGAACTTAGAACTACTTAAACCTAACTAACCTAAGGACATCACACAACACCCAGTCATCACGAGGCAGAGAAAATCCCTGACCCCGCCGGGAATCGAACCCGGGAACCCGGGCGTGGGAAGCGAGAACGCTACTGCACGACCACGAGCTGCGGACGAGTCTTTTTCCCGCCAATTCCAAGGAAGAGGTGGCGTCAGATGACTTAGGTTAGTGCAGGTAGCCCAAGTGACTTATTTTCCCACCAAAATTTTCCCGCCATTTTCTTAGGTTAGTGGAGGTAGCTCAAGTGACTTTTTTTCTGCCAAGATTTTAACTTCCCACCATTTTCTGGGGGAGGGGAGGGAAGGAGCTTAGGTTAGTGGATGTAGCCCAACTTTCCTATTTTTCCCCCAAAATTTGAACTTCCCACCATTAAGTAATTGCAACATTGCCACATCTATCGCCGCCATTTGTTCCGCCATCTTGAATAAATTTGGCAACAATGCAGAGTGGGATGACACAGGTCTTGCCCTACTACTATTGTCACTGCAAGTATTTGGTCAGCAAGATGTTGGTGAAAGTTCCTGATCACTATACTTTGCACCAATGTCCTGGATTGAATTCCAAACCTCTCCGCAGTGTCTCATAAAGTGAGGGCAAGCGACACCATTGATGGTGCTCTGTCCATCTGATGAGGATGTTATGCTTGGTGGCCCCTGGCTGCTGTTCGAGAGGGGTAGGCTATGCACCTGCACCGGGTTTCACCCTCTCCCTTCTCTCATCATCACTGTATAGCATAACACTATACTCTTCATGCCTTCAGTATGTTCACCTACATTGCACAAATACACAAATGGCGCCCCTCTTATATATCTGTAAGGAAAGGAGCCAATGTGCACGAAGGAAGAGGAAGTTTCCACTAAACCTACCCTGTGGTATATCCCACGAACAACGTCATTTTTCCTAATGACCATATCCCAGCCGTCTTCTGTCACAATGTTAGTACTACCCCATTCTGTATATTTGCATCTATTTCAACAGATAACTTTACTCTATTGCTTTTCTGTCTTTTTAGAGCTAGTCAGCTTCTTCCCCATATTTAATCACCCTCTGGTATGGCTGCCATGCACTTCTGTTAGGAAGCCATTACTCCCTTTCTACAGGAATTTAGGTCTATGAGAAAATAACTTGACACAATGTTAACCTTCCTTGCATCAGAACTTTGTCTCATTGAGTTCCCATGGGGGTCATGTGGACCCCAAGTTCAAAATGGTTCAAATGTCTCTGAGCACTATCCGACTTAACTTCTGAGGTCATCAGTCGTCTAGAACTTAGAACTAATTAAACCTAACTAACCTAAGGACATCACACACATCCATGCCTGAGGCAGGATTCGAACCTGCGACTGTAGCGGTCGCTCGGCTCCAGACTGTAGTGCCTAGAAGCGCACCGCCACTCCGGCCGGCTGGACCCCAAGTAAGTTACACTGTGTCTGTTTGCAGAATTTTAATGAACTAACATAAAAACATACATTACAGTTGTCCAATATAACAGTAATCATTCTACTATCATCAACATTATATATTTATATATATTTAGTTGGGGTCACACTGATCCACTGACACACAGTGCAAAAAACTATGAATAAATTTTAAGGTGTTATAAATATAAATGTGAACAAAACATCATTGGATCTTGGACTCAGAGAGAGAGAGAGAGAGAGAGAGAGAGAGAGAGTCATATATTTTGCAAAGAATATAGCTTGAAATCATACGAGGTACGATTTTCTAAGGTGGTTATGGGGTCATAAGCACATTGAATGTTACAACAACTGATGCAAGAAATCTTAAGAATGAGTACAAAAACAAGTGTGAAACAATATTTTCAATGTTGCGGGTGTTTTGTATACCAGCAGTTCAATGTAACATTCATCATTCTATTTTCATAAATGTTACATTCATGAAACAGACAAACAATTGAATTTGGGGTCATATTGACCTCACATTTATTATTATTATTGTTATTAAAAGCTCAAGTAGTATTCAAATCGCTATATTAATTCTTTGATAATGTCTGGCTAAATGTGTGGTAGAGTCTGATGGCCCTAATCATGCCAAATAAAATAAATGAATAAATAAATAGAGAATATTAACCGTCTTCCTAATAAACATTAATTGAACTCAAGAATACAAACTGGATATGAACTTGTTGCTTGAGAACCATTTGGAGACGGCTCACGAAAAGACTTTTGTAATAGGATGACCGGAGCAGGTGACGTGGTCAGGGTTGTAGGGCGTGGCTGGGTAGAAGAAGGTGGCTGGTTTTGCAATCTTCCTCTTTATTGTTGGTTCTTCCAATACATTTTCCGGTAGCTCAGCCCCACCACTCGTGTCGTGGTGGTGACGTGCTGATGCACGCAGCCCGGGGAACACGACGCCGTGCTCGGTCAGTGGCTGTGCAGGCAGTAGGAGGTTAGCGGCACGAGGCCCGCCCCAGCTCGCCCCCTGCAGACGCGGCGGCTCGTGACAACGCCGGGAGTCGCCGGTGGAGCAGCGGTCAACGCCCTCCGCCGGCCAGTCCTCGGGGACAGCGTCACTGATGACGACGACGTGACAGCGACCGAACGCCCAATCGGTCGTACTGAATGCCGACGCCCACCTCTGATGCCCTTAAATGGTGCAGGCCTCTGCTGAATCCACTGGTTACGCGGCGGCGCGTTTATTAGAAGGTCCTCAATGAGTTGGCTAACGCAACCGCGCCACACATGGCCCGTGCCTGCGTAATTCTGCTAATGCTACGTTCTGATGGCTGCCGCGCACGTACACACATACCGATGCTCGTTGCAAAACTGTGTCACCTGCATAATGCGCCGGCCAGCCTTCGTCCACCATCTGCCGCGAGGCTGGCGCATCGCACACAGAAACACACTAAATCACAATTTTGCACCATATTTCCTAAAAATAACTCCTTGTCCTCTACACTTTAATATTATTGATGGTGTTGTGATATTATTGGATTTCAGACATTTTGCATATGAGAAAAGGACAGCCACCAAGCTGTAGTTTGCAGTGATACTAAGCATGACAACACGAGAGTAAAAAAAAAAAAACGAAATCTGTTTATAACGTTCGCCTACACCAAGACGCGCGGCCAGCGTTTAAAAGGTACTTTTAAATACTATGACTCGCTGGGCGCAGATATTTAAAATCATTGCCGCAGCGCTTGATAGCAAGAAGCTGCGAAACAGAAGAAAGAACAATTTATCATTTGTTAGGAAAATTCTAGAGTCTTTATAGTTGGTTGTACTTCTGGTCGCCGATATGTTAACATGTACTTCATTACCTTTGATGTTTGGTTGCCGACTTGTTAAGACGTGTTGTGTAGCACCGCTACAAGTTTAGTGTGAAAAACCTCGTTATCATCAAGAAAGAAAACGCTTTTGTAAACCTAGTGACGATAAAAAAATACTTACGCGCACGCCAGGACATTTAATTTTTACAAAATATCACACATACAAAAGCAGCGATTGTTGGACTGCTCCATGTATGAGAAAAACATAAAAATGTAAGTTTTGTATTCATTGTAAATTTGGTAATGTTTATAGTTTAACGCCTTTCTTCTTTGAGAATATACTTTTCCTCCACTGTACAGAAAATCTATGTTTATTCTTTTCTTTAAATTAACCACAAATAATGTTTATGTTTAAATGAACTTTGTTACAGGTTCGCTCTTTATCGCGGTGTGTCGATTGTATTTGGGAGACCATTAACGTGTTCAATTTACGATCTGACAACTTTTTTTACAAAATTTCACTGTTTTGCATTCATTTCCAATTTTTTTTATTATTCAAATAGGTCCCTTAGGTAATTTCATTGAAGAGTCTGATTGCGTGAAAGCAATCCGGGTTAAGAGGTCATTTGAGAAACTATTTTCACGCAATCAATCCGTACGTCTCCTAAACACAATCGAGAACCGACGCATCATCGATCATTCATTAATTTTTCTCTTTTTCCAAGTCGTACCAAGAAACGGCCAAGGAGAACTGCCGTGAGTACGCAATCTAGTGTTAAAAGGTTGCATTCTTTATCTTGTCGGCAAACATTGCCATGAATTATCAACATCAATGTTATATTTGGTTAAATGTGAAAAGCCAGCAAAAAAAAACCTTTTAACGCTAGAGTGTACATCGAGAACGCGAAACACAGGGTTATTACAAATGATTGAAGCGATTTCACAGCTCTACAATAACTTTATTATTTGAGATATTTTCACAATGCTTTGCACACACATACAAAAACTCAAAAAGTTTTTTAGGCATTCACAAATGTTCGATATGTGCCCCTTTAGTGATTCGGCAGACATCAAGCCGATAATCAAGTTCCTCCCACACTCGGCGCAGCATGTCCCCATCAATGAGTTCGAAAGCATCGTTGATGCGAGCTCGCAGTTCTGGCACGTTTCTTGGTAGGGGAGGTTTAAACACTGAATCTTTCACATAACCCCACTGAAAGAAATCGCATGTGGTTAAGTCGGGAGAGCGTGGAGGCCATGACATGAATTGCTGATCATGATCTCCACCACGACCGATCCATCGATTTTCCAATCTCCTGTTTAAGAAATGCCGAACATCATGATGGAAGTGCGGTGAAGCACCATCCTGTTGAAAGATGAAGTCGGCGCTGTCGGTCTCCAGTTGTGGCATGAGCCAATTTTCCAGCATGTCCAGATACACGTGTCCTGTAACGTTTTTTTCGCAGAAGAAAAAGGGGCCGTAAACTTTAAACCGTGAGATTGCACAAAACATGTTAACTTTTGGTGAATTGCGAATTTGCTGCACGAATGCGTGAGGATTCTCTACCGCCCAGATTCGCACATTGTGTCTGTTCACTTCACTGAAAACAAGTATCGCACTGAACGCATCCTCTTCCATGAGCTGTTGCAACCGCGCCGAAAATTCAAAGCGTTTGACTTTGTCATCGGGTGTCAGGGCTTGTAGCAATTATAAACGGTAAGGCTTCTGCTTTAGCCTTTTCCGTAAGATTTTCCAAACCGTCGGCTGTGGTACGTTTAGCTCCCTGCTTGCTTTATTCGTCGACTTCCGCGGGCTACGCGTGAAACTTACCCGCACGCGTTCAACCGTTTCTTCGCTCACTGCAGGCCGACCCGTTGATTTCCCCTTACAGAGGCATCCAGAAACTTTAAACTGCGCATACCATCGCCAAATGGAGTTAGCAGTTGGTGGATCTTTGTTGAACTTCGTCCTGAAGTGTCGTTGCACTGTTATGACTGACTGATGTGAGTGCATTTCAAGCACGACATACGCTTTCTCGGCTCCTGTCGCCATTTTGTCTCACTGCGCTCTCGAGCGCTCTGGCGGCAGAAACCTGAAGTGCGGCTTCAGCCGAACAAAACTTTATGAGTTTTTCTACGTATCTGTAGTGTGTCGTGACCATATGTCAATGAATGGAGCTACAGTGAATTTATGAAATCGCTTCAATCATTTGTAATAACCCTGTATGTGTTGAAATTCTGTGTCCAGGGTGAATGTAATCCGAGATACCCGAATATAACTACGGATCAGGTATCGCAGGACTGAACTAATCGAACTTGAAACTTCTTACAATAACGCACTGCCGGAAAAAATGGAACACCTACAAGGGCAGTGTCATTTTAGTAACAATTTACGTGACCGGTAGTTTGTCATTGTAGGAGTATATGACAACAAATTCAGACCAAATGCTACACAGATGTCTCAGCTATGGGTGCTCAAACAGTCGCACCCCTCTGGTGGCAACACAGGAGCGTATTCTTGAATTCGAATCATAAGTTGCCAAATGATATCCTACAAAAGATTGTCCCAAGCATCTTGCATCTTTTGTTGCAGTTCGGCAGTGATTCTCGCCGGCTCTGCAGCACGAGTAAGTTCCCAGTTCACCGTGTCCTATATGTGTTCAACGGATTTTGTACATAACGAAGGACACGTTGCGTAGCAGCAGACATCTGTGAATGTGCGGCCGGCCGGAATGGCCGTGCGGTTCTAGGCGCTACAGTCTGGAACCGCGAGACCACTACGGTCGCAGGTTCGAATCCTGCCTCGGGCTTGGATGTGTGTGATGTCCTTAGGTTTGTTAGGTTTAAGTAGTTCTATGTTCTAGGGGACTGATGACCTCAGTAGTTAAGTCCCATAGTGCTCAGAGCCATTTGAACCATTTACTTTGTGAATGTGCAGTGTCCTACTGAAAATGCACATCACATTCCAGTCTTCTGATTTGATGCGGCCCCCCACGAGTTACTCTCCTGTGCCAAACTTTTCATCTGAGGGTAGCGATTGCAACCTATGTCCTCAGTTATTTACTGGATGTATTCCAGTCTCTGTCTTCCTCTACAGTTTTTACCCTCTACAGTTCCTTCTAGTATGGAAATGAAGTCCCATGCTTCTTGACAGAACGTAGGGGAACGATGTGGGAGACCAGCATCACCGTACTATGCAAGGTCCTAATGGAGGTAGTTAGCCGTTGGCTTCCTCCTACTGTAATGGGGACGAATGATGATGATCAAGGCGACACAACAACACCCAGTCATCTTGGGGCAGGTGAAAATTCCTGACTCCGACGGGAATCGAAACCGGGACCCCGTGGTCCGGAAGTGAGAACGCTATCGCGAGTCACGAGCGGCGGACTCCTTCTAGCATAATGGAAGTTATTCCCTCATGTCTTAGCACATGTCCTAGCATCCTGTCCTTTCTTCTCGTCAGTGTTTTCCATATATTCCTTCCCTCTCCGAATCTGCGCTGAACCTCCTCAACTCTACCTTATGAGTCCACCTAATATTCAACATTCGTCTGTAGCACCGCATCTCAAATGTTCACAGTCCATGTTTCTCTCCCATACATTGCACTGCTTCAAACGTACATTCTCAGAAATTTTTTCCTCGAATTAAGACCTGTGTTTGAAACTAGTAGGCTTTTCTCGGCCAGGAATTTCCTTTTTGCTAGTGCTAGTCTGCTTTTGATGTCCTCCCTGCTCCGTCCGTCATCGGTTATTTTGCTGCCTAGGTAGCATAATTCCTTAACTTCATCTACATAGTGACAGTCAGTCCCGAAGTTAAGTTTCTCGCTGTTCTCATTTCTGCTACATCTCATTACTTTCGTCTTTCTTCTATTTACTCTCAATCTATATTCTGTACTCGTTAGACGGTTCATTCCATTCAGCAGCTCCTATAATTCTTCTTAACTGTCAGTGAGGACAACAGTATCATCAGTGATCCTTATCATTGATATCCTTTCACCTCGAATTTTAATTGCACTCTGGAACCTTTCTTTTATTGCCATTATTGCAGTTTCGATGTAGAGATTGAACCGTTGGGGCGAAAGACTGTATCCCTGCTTACACCCTTTTTAAATGGCAGTAGGACGGGGATAACAACCTGTACAATGTAGCGGGCGATGTTAGTGTACCCTGCGGGAACACCAAATGAGCCGCGCGGAGTGGCCGGCGTGGTTAGAAGCGCCTTGTCACAGATTGCGGGGCTCCTTCCGCCGAAGGTTCGAGTCCTCCTTCGGGCATGGGTGTGTGTGTGTTGTTCTTAGCATAAGTTCGTTTAAGTTAGTTTAAGTAGTGTGTAAGTCTGGGGACCGAAGACCTCAGCAATTTGGTCCCTTAGGAATTCACACACATTTGAACATTTGAACGCCAAACGTGACCGCAAGTTGTAACTGATGACTCGCCACACCGTGAGTACTGGCATGGGACCTGTGTGTCGTGAGTACGCCGAATACGTGTACGTCGATCACTCATGTACAAATAGAACCTACTCTCATCACTGAAGACGACAGAGCACCATTCCACTGCTCAGTCAACTCCTCCACTACACCAGAGTAGCCGTGCGTGGTGGTAACGTGTTTCGGTGACTGGCCAGAGTCACGCGTGATATGCTGCAATCAGATCATTCCCAATGGTCCTCGGTGACTCGGTGACAAAGTAGGTGTAATGGCTCTGAGTACTATGGGACATAACCTCTGAGGTCATCAGTCCCCTAGAACTTAGAACTACTTAAACCTAACTAAACTAAGGACATCACACACGTCCATGCCCGAGGCAGGATTCGAACCTGCGACCGTAGCGGTCGCGTGGTTCCAGACTGTAGCGCCTAGAACCGCTCGGCCGGCAAAGTAGGTGTAACATGTGCCCGAATTTCCTACCTAGATGATGTTCGGTCGTCCACCACTGCTCTAACAACGCATCGATTTTGAAGTGCGTGTGTAATAGGTCCAGAATCTGGTGTTTGGGTGTGCGAATGTTCCACAAATTACTGTTGGAAGCAGCGACACAGCTCCGATAGACTGTGCCCAACATGTGCAGCTGTCCGTCGATGAGTCCGTCAAGGTTCCCGCAGGCCCGCAATGCGACCACGTTCAAATTGCTGCAGTTGTTCAACAGGAATACGAACTCGTCGATGGGGCATGATTGGATCGTAGAACGAATGTGGCAATCACTGTTCACTGTTGACTTCTATACTCAGCACACTTTCTCTCTGCAGAGAAAAAGCGGAAGATGGCGCTCAGGAGGCATAACCGTGACAAAACAGTTACTAACACTACAACTCCTCAGTATGCACATACTATAGCCTGGCGCCACTGATCCCATTCTTTGAGGGTGCTGCATTTTTTTTCAGCTGTGAGTATACGTTGATAATCCAAAGCATTATGACCACTGCCCAGTGCGACGTTGGATGTCGCCTGGTGGCTTTGCGGGCACGTGACACGGTAACAAAAGTATTAAGTGGGCCAGACACGGACGGGGGATCACTGTAACGAAGATATGGGGTCCAAATTGGGAATTCCACTGAGGTAAGAGATTTTGACAAAGAGCAGATTATTATTCCGCATTACGGTCAATGGAAACGTGTCAGCTCTTCGGGTGAATCGGATCTTTCCAGCATGAGATTCTCACTCTGCAGCGGAGTGTGCGCTGATATGAAACTTACTGGCAGATTAAAACTGTGTGCCGGACCGAGACTCGAACTCGGGACCTTTGCCTTTCGCGGGCAAGTGCTCTACCAACTGAGCTACGCAAGCACGACTCATGCCCCGTGCTCACAGCTTTACTTCCTCCAGTACCTCGTCTCCTACCTTCCAAACTTTACAGAAGCTCTCCTGCAAACCATGCAGGGTAGCTCAGTTGGTAGAGCACCTGCCCGCGAAAGGCAAAGGTCCCGATTTCGAGTCTCGGTCCGACACACACTTTTAATCTGCCAGGAAGTTTCAATCGGATCTTTGTTACATTAGGTCGATGGTCAGCTCTAGAAACGCCGTCAACAAGGTGAACGGCGGCCCGAAATGTGCGGCGTTGATGTGTACAGTATTATGCTATGGGAGACAGTCCCCTGTCCTTGCATGGGACCTGTGGTAGTAATCGAAGACGTGCTGAGAGCAGGAAAACACCTGCATCCCTTCAGCTTGATGTCTTCTCCGACGGTGACGTCATCTTTCACAAGTATAATTGTTTGTATCTTTGAGGCAGAAGAGTGCTACAGTGGTTTCAGGAGCATTGTCGTGAATTCACGTTGATGTCTTGAGGACAAAATTCGCCTGATGAAAATCCTATAGGTCGCTATCGGGTGCTATCGCCACATACGCGAATCAGCGGCCCGTTATTTACGCGAATTACATGACATATACTTAGATATATAATGTCATATACCTCCACAAACCTACCAAGAAACCCTTGCATTCCTGGCACGCAGAATCAATGCTATTAATCAGGTGATCATAATGTTTTGCTTATCAGTGTGTGTTAGGAATATTCCATATATTTCTCTTCATGATGTTCATATTACATTGCTCACTGACTTCGGAGTTTTACGGCTTCATCCTCAGACGTCAATAGTGTGTCCAAATAAATTGATCATGGGGTACATCGTGTAGAAATCCACATCCCTAAAGGTCCCAACGCCTAGTTTTAAACTTCTATTTACGCGTGCTCTGTTTCTGCAGATAGATCTTTTGAGTGTTCGGGTATAACGACTAATAATATACGTTACGAGTATTCGAGCCATATCATCATCATCGTCGTCTTCTTCATTGATTGTCTTTCGGTCTGTTCCGCCTCAGAATTGTTCACCCCGTTTCATTAAGGTACGTCCAACGTTTCTCTTTCCTGTTGGCTTATATAGTATTGCAGCTTTACTTATCCTGCTATTAGACATTCTTTGGAAACAGTCTTTCCAGCTTAGCCTGTATTTTTCATTTATAGTTGTACTGGATTTAAAATATAGTTCTTGTCTAATATCTTTTATGGTCCAGTAATGAATATCCCGCTACCAGCGGAGGAATTTTATTTCTGATGCTTGGATTCCTCGTAACTGACCAGATGTTAGGGTCCAATATTCACTAACATACAGCAGCAAAGACAAGGCTATTACTTTGTAAGGTTTAATTAATGCTTGTTTCAATACGATACATTTTAATGCACCTTTTACAGATCGACAGAAATGCCTTAATCAAGCCAATTTTATCTCTACGTCATCTGATTTGGGAAATTTAAAATTGCGCCGTATAAATTTAAACTCTTTTGAATTATTTGTCCATCTATAACAATTCTGGCTCTTGTGCGCTCCAATTCTTGTTTCATCTGTCGATATTCTCATTCCGTATCTGGCGGCCAGGGTTTAATCAAATTGCTAAAATTCAAGGAAAATATTGCATTCAGCTCTCTTTATTTATTGCCTTTGCATTATGCTATCGATTTCGGGGTTATATAATGCACGTGCGCACATCCCCCCAACCCAAGCCTCCCCCCACACATACACACAAACACGTGCGAGCGCGCGCGCGCGCGCACACACACACACACACACACACACACACACACACACATACACACTTATTTTCGCCCACGACAGTGCGCGGCGCCAATTATCCACGCCCGATGTTGCAATTTTTTAGGTGGTTATGTCTCGCGTTCCTTTGATCACAGAGGTAAGGAATCATGGCTACTAGAATACACGGGAAGGATCACGAGCAGCGCCACTGACGTCAGAGTGAACCCAACCAGCGCTCAGTAGCTTGCAATTGCAATAACGTATTGTGTTCTAACTACGTTTACGAGAGAAAACAACGTTATTTACGGCTTCTTGAATTTTTGCTAGCGATTGGCGATTGAGTTCAGAGTTATGCCGTAATTATCAGTGTACTAAGGAACTTTTTAGAGTAAGTTCTTAGGTGAAAAATAATGGTTTGCAGAACGATTACCATTTGTACTAATCACAGCAGACATGTAAGTCAGGAATTAAGTTTCATACATTTCCCCAAAACAATGAGATTAAATGAAAATAGATAAATGCTTGTAAATGTGTAGATTCGTTTTCAGTTGAAAATACTCGTGTCCATGCAAAACGTTTTACTGTTTCACATAATGATGGGTATTGAAAAGCGAACTGTTGAATATTCCTTCGAAACGCAATTTGAGGACTGGTGAAGTTCTAACTCTGACTCTACTGACCCCCAGTGTTGATTTAGGGCGTAGTGATGAGCCTAATAATGAGAGAGGTATTTGTGCCCAAAAACGGAGCTACTGTAAAGAAGGTATAAAATATTTTCCTGGTAAATATACTACCAACTAACGAAGAAATTACTAGTTACTTGTAAACAAAACGTTAACTCTGAAGAAAAAGAACTGCGAGCGACATTCTGTCATGTAGTGCATGCAAGAATAAATAATTTGAAACTTTAAGTGCTAATACATTGGCGGGAACTCGAGATACGACTGTAGAACCATCGTCTTCTGAGAATCGAGACTCATTATCTACATGAATATGAATGCGACAGCAAGGAAGTTGAAGAGATTGTTTCAGAAGTAGGAAACGTTTTTGAGAATTGAACAGAATAAGAAGAGGAGAATGTTCAAGATTTGAAGGGAAATGTTGGGCTCTTAGACATAAGTATAGGATATGTTACAGAATTAAACGCGAAGACCCTCACTTAGCACTTATCTATGGTAAAATAACTGATCACTTGAATGTTTCAGAAAAGAACTGGCTTCAAGCAATTTGAAATGGATATTTAATGAAGCCAGCTGAAAGTTTGAAAGTTTCATTGTATTAGCTTTCAAAATGTAAAGAGAATTTCAACAGTTCCTCGACAATATCACTGATCTTAAGCTAAAAGCTTTTGTGAGTTTAAAGGACATTATAAATGGGAAGTTTCCAGGAATGGAGGTCTTTGTTGTAATATGTTTCGTAAGGACACACACTTTCATGAGAATGAAATCTATCAACAAGAAAATAAAGTGCATAGGTAGTAAGCGAACTGAGAGTGGACAAAGGCATAGAGTAAAAAAAAAACGAAAAGAGTTGTAACATAACTTTCCAAAACAGAAAACCTATTAATACAGTTGATATAGTTTAAAATGACGGCAGGCTGGTGTGGCCGAGTGGTTCTAGGCGCTTCAGTCTGGAACCGCGCGACCGCTACGGTCGCAGGTTCGAATCCTGCCTCGGGCATGGATGTGTGTGATGTCCTTAGGTTAGTTAGATTTAAATAGTTCTAAGTTCTAGGGGACTGATGACCTCAGAATGTGCTAGAAAACGTCACTGTTTCCTGCGCATGTACCCCGACATCAATATGGGATATGATCACCATGCACACGTATACAGGTCGTACAGCGGATAGCATTCTCTGTATCAGGTGGGCGAGCAGCTGCTAGGGTATAGCTTCCCATTCTTGAACCAGAGCCTGTCTGAGCTCCTGAAGTGTCGTAGGGGTTTGAAGACGTGCAGCGATACGTCGACCGAGAGCATCCCAGACGTGGTCGATGGCGTTTAGGTCTGGAGAACAGGCAGGCCACTCCATTCGCCTGGTATCTTCTGTTTCAAGGTACTCCTCCACGATGGCAGCTCGGCGAGGCCGTGAGTTATCCTCCATCAGGAGGAAAAGACGGACATACTGGTGCAAAATGACGTCCCAATAAACCTTACCTGTTACAGTTCCTCTGTCAAAGACATACAGGTGTGTACGTGCGCCAATCAAAATCTCACCGCACACCATCAAACCACGGCCTCCATACAGGTCCCTTTCAAGGACATTAAGGGGTTGGTATCTGGTTCCTGGTTCACGCCAGATGAAAACCCGACGAGAATCACTGTTCAGATTGTACCTGGACTCGTCCGTGAACATAACCTGGGACCACTGTTCCAATGATCATGTAGCGTGTTCTTGAAACCAGGTTTTATGGGCTCTCCTGTGACCAGGGGTCAGTGGAATGCACCTTGCAGGTCTTCGGGTGAATAAACCATGTCTGTTCAGCCGTCTGGAGACTTTGTGTCTGGAGGCAACTGTTCCAGTGGCTGCGGTAAGGTCCCGAGCAAGGCTACCTGCAGTACTCCGTGGCCGTCTGCGGGCACTGATGGTGAGATATCGGTTTTCTTGTGGTGTTGTACAGTGTGGACGTCCCGTACTGTAGTGCTCGGACACGTTTCCTGTCTACTGGAATCGTTGCCATAATCGTGACATCACACTGTGTGGCACACGGAGGGCCCGTGCTACGACCTGCTGTATTTGACCAGCTCCTGTCGCCGTACTATTCTACCCCTCATAACGTCATTAATATGTGTTTGAGCCATTTTCAACACACAGTCACCACTAGCAGGTCTGAAAACGTATGCACACTTACTCGCTGCACCGTACTCTGACATGCACCAACACACCTCTGCGTATGTGGACTGCTGCCAGCGCCACCGTGCGACGACCGCAGGTCAAGTGCACCGCATGGTCATACCTCGACGTGATTTAAACCTGGAAACCGCCCACCAGAGCGTTGTTTCACCATGTATCAGCATTATCCTTAATTTATGAGCATGAGTGTAGTTTAACTAATATAAAGCTTCATAATAATAATAATAATACACTAAAACATGGACTTTCTCTATTACATTCATAACTGCATATGAGCTGAATATGTGTGCTCTGTGTCCATAAGCTTCAGTGCAGTGCGGTGTGGCGATAGGGTTCGTGGTGACGTCACGGCTCGCAGGTCTCCTGCGCGTGATCCCTACCGTTTATTTTAGTATCCGTGTAAGGAATCAAGTGTTTTGGTTAGACCTTGGCATGGCGACCATACGTATACGTACCGGAAGAACAGGCGTATTGTAGCTACCCTTCAGTACAGGGTGCGTCTTAGGCGGCTCATTAGAGCACCATTTGTTCATGAACAGTTCCAGAGGAAACCTCGAAAAATCATGATTTTTACGTACAAAAGGGATGGCCACTTATGTAATTACTGTTCAGGTCGAATCGTCGAAATTTTTACCAGTTTTTCTTAAGATGATGCTCTCGGGGAGCTTGAAATATTTTTAATATCATAATGCGTTATCGAGATCCAGAGGTTCAAAGTAACTGTGCTTGTGCATGTAAGATATACACGTAACATTCGGTCTGATGCGTAACTGTAGTTTTAATGACATAGTAAACACAAGGCAAGGGTTCTGGGGTTATCGCAAAGGTTCTGTGGTCACCAAACTATGGTTTTAGTCGACAATTTTTCACCAATAATACTTTATGACGCACTGGCTCTATATAATGGGCATTCGCCGCCCATACCGGCTGTCTTGACATGGAAATTATTCGATAATACCACCTGGTGACGTTAGCACCTTTCAAAACGATATTTGGTCATACAGAATTCTTTGTACCTGCATATCAAACACCGCATTTTTTGGTATACTGCATATGCAGCCTAGAAAGTTGTGCTTTAGTTATGTGAAGTAGCGTAAATTGAACTTGTGTTGGATGGGAGACGATCTGTGTTAACCTTATACACTCACGGAAAAAAAATCGCAACACCAAACGATAATTAATGTAGAGTAATGAAATTCCGGAAACATATTTGTCTAGGTAACACATTAAAGTGATTAACTTTGCAAGATCACAGGTTAACGTAAGCGCGAGATAAACCATTGCAAATGGGAAATGTTAGCACGTTAATAATCGGTGTAACAGCCAGGGTACAGGGCGTCTGGCTCGGAACCGTCCTTGAAGTAACCGATTTGTAACAGTTCGTTGCGTCACTGTGATGCCAACTACTGCTAAAATTGCTGCTGTACATGCACTTACAACGCGTCAGGGTCGTACGCCGAACGCGATGGTCTTCCCTCTCGGTAAGGCCAGGCGAGCGCGAGGATCCCAGTCTTTCCTTTTAAAGGAACCATCTAAGCATATACTTGAAGCGATTTAGGGAAATCACGGAAAACCTAAATCAGGTTGGCCGGACGCGGGTTTCAATCGTCGTCCTCCGAATGCGACTCTAGTGTGCCATCCACTGCGCCACCTTTGCTCGGTGACAAAGTAGCAGTGAAAGAGAGAGATGGATGAAGAAATTATAATGAGAGCAAAAGAGAGAGAAGATAGTGGTGGTCAGTGAGGGACAGTGATAGCAAGAGAGAAAGAGAGATGGATGGTGATAGTAGCATTGGGAGGAAAAAAGGAGGAGACTGGGAATGAAAAAGAAAGATGAGCGGAAACCATAAATAGGCTTGAAAGTCTTTGACTTCCTCCACCGTTCCCCACACTGGCAAACTTTAACACGAAAAATTTGCATACTTTCACCTATACCCTAAACCCACGTGTTTAAGTTTCCCTATCTAGGGGTCAAAATTCCGAGAGAAGCATGCCCAAGGAGAGGAGACGATTGTGGTTGAAGAAAAAGACAGCTGACCGCAAGCAAGAAAGAAATCTACAGCGGCAATGGGGAAGAAGGAGACAATGGTGGAGAGAAACATGAGGCCATGGCAGTGAGAGGGAAATGCTGAGTACGAAGGCTTTGCTACAGAGACTCGGTAAAAGGATTTAGAATGTTCTGTGTTGAAAGAGCGCAAATATGCTTGAATGCCAAAACTTTTGATTAGGAAAGCGAAATCAGGATTTAGGCAGCTGGTCCCCACTTTCCACTTTCCTGTCAGGATCTTTTAAAAAGGGACATATTCGCTTTTCTTTTGTTCCAGCTGGAGCATTTTTTAACTAGGTGTCTCTCCTAGGAGTCGCCAGACGCATTTTCTCTGGTGTTGCGACAGATTTTGCAGTTTCGTTTTTGCGATGTATAAATGGAGTCACCCCAGACAGACAGTGCTCTTCATGTCTGGCGTCGGCGGAAAGTGTCGGTTTATTTCCAATAAAAAAAATCATTTTTGAATCGGAATTTTACGTGCCCCGGTTGCGACCCTGAGCACGACAAGGCGGCGGTTGTGTGGTTTAGCGTTTAAGTTTCGTAATCGGTGGGTCTGTGGATCGAGACCCGCTCATGGTTTTTTTAATTAATATTTTTTTCAGTGTGAGTTACACTGTTTCACACATACTACAGTTGAAAGGCAATATTTCAATATCAAGAAAATTCTCGTGTATTTGCATGAATTTCCTATGTAATTCGGTTGTTTGGTAATTTTTTATCACAACAAATATTATATTTCTAACTATCGACAAGTAGACAACCAAAGGCATCAAGTTTTCCTGAAGATGGATGCCTGCCGTTATTTCCGAAACACTCTACACCTGCAGTCGGGTAAGGCACCGAGAACTGCTTTGTACCTGGCCGCTACGTCCTGCAGACACAGATTTCAAAGAACGATGGACAGCCTCGGAAAGCCCAAGTCAAAAATCCTAAAATGATGGTGTAAATAAGTTCTTTCAATAATGCAGCGTGTTAAAATATGCCAGAATATCAGGGTAATGCACTATTAATCGTCGGATGTGCTTTCGATGTTACAGGTTCCAGGATAATATGTTTCGTACAGACACGGAAAACATAAATTAAAAAGGTATCTACTACATGGAATGAATGCAATTTTGCCGCATGCACAGGAAATCTTCAAAATTTTTAAGGAAAAACAAAGCTTGACGACATTTTGAGAAATCGCTCTTTCTTTCGGCATTTTGGATTCAAACCATACGCAACCCAACATTTTCGTAAATATCGGTGCCGAAAATTGGCGATGTACAGTTGAATGTACACTCCTGGAAATGGAAAAAAGAACACATTGACACCGGTGTGTCAGACCCACCATACTTGCTCTGGACACTGCGAGAGGGCTGTACAAGCAATGATCACACGCACGGCACAGCGGACACACCAGGAACCGCGGTGTTGGCCGTCGAATGGCGCTAGCTGCGCAGCATTTGTGCACCGCCACCGTCAGTGTCAGCCAGTTTGCCGTCGCATACGGAGCTCCATCGCAGTCTTTAACACTGGTAGCATGCCGCGACACCGTGGACGTGAACCGTATGTGCAGTTGACGGACTTTGAGCGAGGGCGTATAGTGGGCATGCGGGAGGCCGGGTGGACGTACCGCCGAATTGCTCAACACGTGGGGCGTGAGGTCTCCACAGTACATCGATGTTGTCGCCAGTGGTCGGCGGAAGGTGCACGTGCCCGTCGACCTGGGACCGGACCGCAGCGACGCACGGATGCACGTCAAGACCGTAGGATCCTACGCAGTGCCGTAGGGTACCGCACCGCCACTTCCCAGCAAATTAGGGACACTGTTGCTCCTGGGGTATCGGCGAGGACCATTCGCAACCGTCTCCATGAAGCTGGGCTACGGTCCCGCACACCGTTAGGCCGTCTTCCGCTCACGCCCCAACATCGTGCAGCCCGCCTCCAGTGGTGTCACGACAGGCGTGAATGGAGGGACGAATGGAGACGTGTCGTCTTCAGCGATGAGAGTCGCTTCTGCCTTGGTGCCAATGATGGTCGTATGCGTGTTTGGCGCCGTGCAGGTGAGCGCCACAATCAGGACTGCATACGACCGAGGCACACAGGGCCAACACCCGGCATCATGGTGTTGGGAGCGATCTCCTACACTGGCCGTACACCACTGGTGATCGTCGAGGGGACACTGACTAGTGCACGGTACATCCAAACCGTCATCGAACCCATCGTTCTACCATTCCTAGACCGGCAAGGGAACTTGCTGTTCCAACAGGACAATGCACGTCCGCATGTATCCCGTGCCACCCAACGTGCTCTAGAAGGTGTAAGTCAACTACCCTGGCCAGCAAGATCTCCGGATCCGTCCCCCATTGAGCATGTTTGGGACTGGATGAAGCGTCGTCTCACGCGGTCTGCCCGTCCAGCACGAACGCTGGTCCAACTGAGGCGCCAGGTGGAAATGGCATGGCAAGCCGTTCCACAGGACTACATCCAGCATCTCTACGATCGTCTCCATGGGAGAATAGCAGCCTGCATTGCTGCGAAAGGTGGATATACACTGTACTAGTGCCGACATTGTGCATGCTCTGTTGCCTGTGTCTATGTGCCTGTGGTTCTGTCAGTGTGATCATGTGATGTATCTGACCCCAGGAATGTGTCAATAAAGTTTCACCTTCCTGGGACAATGAATTCACGGTGTTCTTATTTCAATTTCCAGGAGTGTATTTTAACAGCATCTTTACGAGAAGTAATTTCTCGTTCGTTGTCAATCAAATATGAACAAATTTGTAGGCGCTTGATAAAGTTTTTAACTTGCCTATCGAAATAAAAATCATACCGTATTTGTTGTAACAGTAAAAATTAGTAAACAGTGAAATGACATCGGAAATGTAATAAAAGTTCATGCAAATATACGCTCCTTATATCGTATTACCTTTCAATATGACTAGTACCGGAAAAAATTAAATTACAAAAATGAGATAAGCGGGTTTCAATTCAGCGATCCACTGACTACGGAGCTTGAACACTAAGCTCTTGACGGGCGTGTCACGTTCAGGGTAGCAACGCACTGGTACATCACTGTCGCGTAAAACTGCTCTTGCGATTTTCTCGAAATCACGTAACTAGTACGCATCATTATTTGCACGTTATGTTGTCCTAATGGACTGCTGCTAAAACTGTACAAATTTGAAATAAATCCGTGAGTCGAATATCGTTGCCTCCCCTTGTAAGTCGTTGCTGGAGCACTGGTTATTCTTCGTGTTTTAGTGTCCCTGTTAACGCATATCGATAAAACGAATATAGCATTACATTAATGGGGGCTCTGTCGAAAGGGCACGCAAAATCATGATTTAAAAATAATTTTGTTTATAATGTGAAACAAACTGACGCCTTCCGTCGAAAATGGGCGTCGCATGTGAAACGTAATGATCAAAGTTTGTTTGGGCTGACACCAGCTACACATTACAAGGGTGAAACTGCAAGTATCTCCTGAAACATCAGAGAAAATGCTCCTGACGACACCTAAGAGAGACACCCGGTATATCAAAGGTTTCCATAGAAAATTACTTGAATAACAGCGTTATTATGAATACGGATTCACATTGATCAACAATAAAGTACAACCCATTGCAAGTTCTTTGCCCATCCCCAGTTTGTCGTCCCACGGGGAAGCTGTTGGCTTACCGCGGTACAACTAAAAGCGGTAAGCCATCAAGTAAACGGGTGTGTGGTGATCCCAACAAGACCGCACTGAAATAACATCAGCGCAAACAGAACGTGTAAGCGCTCTCGTTAACTGCTGTCCTGGATGCGTAATGCACTTTAACTGTCTCACCTCGACAGGTAAAACGTGACGTTTTGGCAGCTTTTTTATCCCTTTCCTGTTTTGTACAGAGGGGACTATCAAGAAACTATTTGGAAAATAAAGAAAAAGCCTTTGAATTTCCCTTCATCACATCTCTTTCTCAGCCCCGCTATCACTATCTTCCATTATTATACAGAGACCTTTACTGGGTTCCGAGCACTTGTCAGATTTGTTAAGAAAAATGAATGTCTTGTTTCACTATGGCACAAGTTTCGTGAAACTAAGGGAAGTTCAGTACGCTGTGGAGTAAATGGAAGTTTCAACAATATTCTGAATAATCAGAAACAAAGTAAACACAGAAGCAGCAGACGCAGTTTGATAACTTCATTGCTCCAAGTTTGTTCTTGTGTCATTCACTCATAGATAATTTGTACAAATATATGGATAATTCACATTATATAGAAATAAATAGTTCAGCATTCAGTAAGCTATCGATTACGGCTAGCAACCAATAAGAGTTTTTGAAAATGCGTATAAATGCAATAAATAAATGCTGATGTCATACTCATGTGACTTCTCGATTGCATTTAGGCTCATATAAGTGTATGTATCGCAGTCTGGTCACATAGCTTCTCTCACATCGTTATTATTTATGTTTAGTCAGGGTCACTTTAGCGGGCTTATGTGTATCCCCATTGCAATGAAACATTTAAAAAAATCCAACAGCAGGAATGTTCTTTATTGTAAAGAATAGCTACGAATTCACTATTTGCTGGAATAGAATAACGGAGCAAATGGAGCTGACTTGTGGACAATGAGGTGAACCAGCCATGTATGGGAGTGACGTAAGTAAGGAACACAAACCAGTTTATTCTCAATATGCGCCTAGGCAAACGCCAGCCTAATTTATAATTTTCGGCTCGTATAACCATCGCATAACCCGTAAAGCAGAATGATCAGAACAGGGATTGCACGCGTGATCAATGACAGCTGTCGTACTTACCTTGGTGTCCGACTGAAGAAAGAATGCTAAATACAGCAAAATCTGCTCGTCGTTGGTGGAACCAGCAAACGGATAAGAACGACGAAGAAAAGAAGGTAACTAAATATTTAAATACTTCCCGTCAAAAAAGTGAAACACACAGAAAACATGGTCGGATGTCAATGTGATATCCTACATGTATGCACCGCCGACAAATTATACTGAAAACCAAAGAAACTAGTACACCTGCATAGTACATCGTAGGGCCCCCGCAAAAACGCAGAAGTGACGCAGCACGACGTGATATGTCTGAAGTAGTCCTGGAGGGAATTGACACCATCAGTACGATCATAGACATGCTCAATAATGTTCATGTCTGGGAGTTTGGTTACCAGAGGAAGTGTTTAAACTCAGAAGAGAAACTCTGTAGCAGTTCTGGAAATGAGGAGTGTCACATTGTCCTGCTGAAACTGCCCAAGTTTTTCGGAATGCACAATGGACATGAATGGATGAAGGTGATCAGACAGGATGCTTACGTACGTGTCACCTGTCAGAGTCATATCTAGATGTTTCAGGGGTACCATATCACTCCAACTGCACACGCCCCACACCATTACAGAGCCTCCACCAGCTTGAAGTCTGCTGCTGACATGCAGGGTCCATAGACTCATGAGGTTTTCTCCATACCCGTACACGTCCTTCCGCTCGATACAATATGAAACGAGATACGTCCGATGAAAGGGTCCTGTAGCCACCTTTCATTAGTCCGGTAGCCCATTTTCATTACCATTTCTCTTTCTTTTCCTTGTTTCTCTTTTCTCTTTACTCTCATAGTGGTGTGATTGAATGAATGTGGTTGTGTGTCACGTTGCTAGACGGTGGCGTAGTCTGCTGCAGAAAGTCTGCGATAGTCGTACAGATTCAGCAGCAGTTGTACAGAATAGCCAACTCTCGTAGTGGTCAAGTAGGCAAAGAGGTTTTCGCTACTTGTGAGAAATCCACCTGCGTTAGGTTGGTGGCGGAAATGGCATCTTTGGGTTTTCCGGACCACACGGAGCGTGGAAGAGCCTGGAGAAGCGGGAGGCAGTCTGCCGCCGGTACGGGAAGCGTCCACAGCTGTGCTCCAGTCGAAGAATGGTGAGTTAGACTGACCGCGTGGCGCGCTGTTACTTGGCGAGGGGAGAACTGTTAGCTTTTGGTCTCGCTTTTCAAATCTGGAAGATTGCTTTGCCTTGTCGCAGCAAGGAATGCAAAACTTTGGCAGATTTTTCTTTTAGCAAATTTCTGTAGCAGACTTGGGTCCGCCGGAAGAGCGCCACACAAAGGTGTCGATAAGAAGTGAGCACTCGCTTCTGTATGAATGTCTGTTTGCCTTCAGCTGTGCCTACGTAAGCTTTCACCTTTCTAAATATTTAGAGCTTTGCCTTCTCGTAAATTTACCTTGCTTTATGTGTCTTTCGTCCGTGGGGAGCCAACCACATGGTAGAACATTATAGTTGTTGGGCTACCGGCATCACTAACTGTCCGATCGCATGTTTGTTTTAGATAATGTTAACATGATGGTGTGATATTGTTGGAATTTGGCACTATACCTAGAAATTGTGTCTCCACAAACCACGTGTTATCAGGAATCGTGTACATGCCTCACATCCTTATCTTAGGAATAAATGATTTTATCTACAATTTTCTCTTGTGTTCCGAGATTACGTTTTTGCACCTAAGCCACTCACCTCGTAGCTTTCCCGTTAGCACATCCAACGCGTTTCCTTATGCACAGGTCCAGTGATTAGTCTCCCCTTGTATTTTATAACAAATGCTTTAGATTAAGTCTTATTTTCAGGTGTGTTGCTGGGAGCTGATCTTCTGCACAGTGTTCTTGCATGTGCTATTTTATTTTAAATGTTTGATTGTCGTGAACAGTGTACGGGGAACACTGTTAATTACATCGTATCCCCTATGAGCGACATCACAACGTATGCATTTTTGTGGTCCGCCGCTCGTGGTCTCGCGGTAGCGTTCTCGCTTCCCGAGCACGGGGTCCCGGGTTCGATTCCCGGCGGGGTCAGGGATTTTCACCTGCCTCGAGATGACTGGGTGTTTGTGTTGTCCTCATCATTTCATCATCATCCAGGAAAGTGACGAAATTGGACTGAGCAAAAGGTTGGGAAATTGTACGGGCGCTGATAACCACGCAGTTGAGCGCCCCACAAGCCAAACATCATCATCATCATCATCACATTTTTGTGAGTTTTTGGTCTGTGATCAAATTAATTTATTTTCCGACTCGACCAAATCTTTGATTAGTTGTATGGTTAGAGTCGGTGGCGACCCTACTCTTCTCACGTCAGTTTCATAAGCAATAAGTATTTCCATTCCCAATAATAAGGAATAACCCGTAGTAACAGGTTAGTTACACCGATTACGCAACATGTTTCCAGTCATCCACTGTCCAACGTCGGTGTTGACGGGCCCAGGCGAGGCGTAAAACTTTGTGTCGTGCAGTCACTAAGGGTACACGAGTGGGCGTTCGGCTGCGAAAGCCCATATCGATAACGCTTCGTTGAATGGTTCGCACGCTGACACTTGTTGATGGCCCAGCATTGAAATCTGTAGCAATATGAGGAAGGGTTGCACTTCTATCAGGTTGAACGATTATCTTCAGTTGTCGCTCTTCCCGTTTTTGCAGGATCTTTTTCCCTTTGCAGCGACGTTGAAGATTTGATGTTTTACCAGATTCGTGATATCCAGGGTTCACTTGCGGAATGGTCGTACGGAAAAATCGCCACTTCATCGCTATCTCGGAGATGCTGTGTCCCATCGCTCGTGCGCCGACTATGACACCAGAATCAAACTCACATAAATCTTGATAACCTGCTATTGTAGCAGCAGTAACCAATCTAACAACTGCGCCAAACACTTTTTGTCTTATATAGGCGTTTCTGACCGCAGCGCCTTATTCTGCCTGTTCACAAGTCTCTGTATTTGAATGCGGATGCCTGTACCAGTGTTTTGGCGCTTCAGTGTATGTAAGTAATTAAATTTGCAATTCTCTAAAACAAGTATAATCGTCACGAGACTGCATTTCTATTTCTCGTGTTTAGTATTGTTAGTAGACCTAGTAGGGTACATAGGCTGTAACAAAAATGTACGGCACGAGTTGCAGGGCATATTCCTCATACGTAGACGAAGAAATTATGTTATGTGAACCTGTGTCTGGAAACTCACTGTTTCCACGTTACAACTCATTTTCTCCAACTCATTAATTACGGGAAACACAAAAACAGAATGTTAGAAACATGGGGAACAAGCAATCTTGGTGACGTCTTGTTACGTTGTGCACCTCAAGTGTTTTGTTTTAGATATGACTGTTGTCATGTGACGTACGTCATTGCTTGTTTACGGGTAATGTAGACTGTTCTAGTGATAAGTACGACCGTTGGAAGCACACGGGTTACTACGTGGAGTTAACAATAAACTTGGCTCGTGCAGTGGCAGTGTACCCAAATGCAGAGATGGCGGATGCCCATTTGATGTACTGGTTAGCTGGCGGCAGTGGCGCTCGCGCTCGACGTTTGTATCGTGAGAGATTTACAGGACGAAGGTGCCCCGACAGGAAAACGTTTGAAGCCGCTGATCGTCGTCTTAGTGTACGTATGGGTATTTACGCCTAATATTCGCCACCTGGGCAGGTCTAGAAGAAAGAGGACACCCCAACGGGAGGCGGCAATTCTTCATACAACTGACGACGACCCTAGGGATACATGAGCGCATTCATGACTGATTACGACGGAGGGTTGGTGAATGTGCTAATGCCCACGGAGGGTGTATGGAATATCTCCTGTGAGAAAGAGTAGCATATAGTGCGCCGGCGCATTCTGTTCGTGAGTGATTCCATGATTAATAAGTTGTACCATGGAAAAAAGCGTTTCTCTGTTAACATTGTACCCTTTTAAAATCATATTTTCACTTGTTTAAGCATAACATTGTTTAGACCAATAATATGTGTGAAGATCACGCGAAGTTTTACTCTTTTTTTTTTTTTTAATACGTACTTCATTCTAAAATCGTTGTCTTGGAATATCATTTCACAGAAAAAGTTACTGTCCCCCTCCCACTGGTTAAAGAAGGTTTATCATTACACATTACGACACTGCACCATGTGGTATACAACGGATTGAATATTGTTTGGGAATTTTATTTAAAAATAGATATCAAGCTTAGCCATTGTCTGTTTACTGTTTGCATTTGTGCGTTCGAGAAATCTGCAACAATGTTGCCAAGACGCGAGATAAGTGGAAATTTTAATTAGAGCCAGATAACTGTTTTACTTTAGCTGCGCATTTAATAAAAAGACAAGTTGTATTTAGGCCAGTTACAGTTAAATTCAAATTTGGTTCTGTTTAGTCAAAGTTTTAAGTTGGATAACAGTTTGTGGGTACATAGCTTTGGTAATACGTAGATTTTTTACAGAATGGGAGGTAAATTTGGGAAACATTTCATAAAGAAACACATAGTGGGGAAATTACACTTTTTCTAAAAGCGCATCAACAGTTTGCTGGATGCAGTGCCCATCTAGACGCCCGATGTTCATTCATTCACCCAAGTACTGGAAGTAAGAATCCACACCGCCAGTACTGATGCGGTTTGGTTAGCAACGATGGCACGCACTCCATCAGCTGCCGAAGAAACAAGACGCACAGAAAGCGAAACTCTCTTGCTCTGTAACAGAGAACCGGAAAGTTACTTGTTCCTATTGTTCGATGACATAAAAAAACAATAAAACCAAAGAGCAAAACATTACTTAAGCACTGGCATAAAATTTAATCGGAAAATCTGAACAACTTCAGACTTCATATTTATTACTGAGTAGTACGTTACGCATTGCCATTAAAGCAAACCGGAAATGCATGAATGAAAATGAGGTCACAATAAGTTTTGAATATTGAAGAAAAAAACCCATACACCGAGCGGACACAACCAACCTTCACCATTAAACAGTAATGAAGCTGAAGTTTCTCTATATACCCAGCTAGCTACCAAAAGTATTACACACAGCAAGCAAACAACGGCAGCTCTAAGCCACACCAAAGCTTACCCAAATTAATGAACTCACAATTACTACTTTAACTGGCTTGGTGCCACTTGTTAGTATGTTTTTTGGCCCTTATAACAAACTATATCTGCTCTTACAGGTATTAGCCGTAACTTAAATGAAGCTTCAGTTCAAGGTGGAGACCAAATCCCTTTAAAACTAAACAGGTGGTAGCCATAACTTATAATCAAATGCAGTATAATACTATTATAAAATGCTCCTTAACCTACTCAGGCACCTCTAAGTGAGCATAGTTCTTGGTGTAGGACTTCACAAAAGAAACGTAATGGCCGCCATTGAGAGACGAGGACGACGGCGACAAGAAACACACGTCCGTTGTTAGTACTACACGAAGTCAGCAAATAACTGTATAGACGCCCATGACAAACAACATGGGCAAGCATGAAATATTTTCATACAACGAACCACAAGGGTCTCGCACTTCTAAAAGCAGTAAAAATGCACAACAACAATTCTGAGACTACAGGTCAGTCAGAGACCGGTCATCAGCAATTTACAACGGGAACACATTAAACCAATACAAGGGTACATGACTGCGATATCCTTACACGCGCCATGTTACTTATCATAGAAAACCACACAAATGCAACATTGTGTCAGACACAGCTCTCACAAACAACATGTTCACAGATCACACCACTAAGTGGACATCCAACGAACAGTGGTCACTCCACTCTCAATTAAATGACCAGTATTGCGCTTAATACACACACGCGATACTTTCCGATCATCCCCTCGGGAACGTGCAAATTATTTCCTCGTCAGCAAACACTACTCATGTCCTGTCTCTTAAGACACTGACTCAACCATATTTCAAACAGTAACTATACCGTCTTAATACTAGTTAATACAACGCAACAGACACCCAAACTGCACGGCACTATGTTTCATGTGCTTGAACTGGCAAACACACAAGTTACTTGAGTGCCTCATTACCGATCACAGGCCACAGTGGAGCCACTCGCAGTTGAGCTAAAATCGATCCCCAAACGTGCAATCCCAACAAACGAGAACACACAAGCCAATGACGCTACAAACCGGCTCTCACAACAGCTTATGGGTGCCGACGACAGCAAGAATTCTAACTACCAATGGTTGACTAACCCCTGCTCGCACGTCACAGCGGAACCACTCCCCATGGAGCTATACTCGATTCCGGAACGCACGGCATAAAACAAACCAGGAACACACAAGCCTTTTACTCTTTCAACAAAAGCACACGGAAAATTGTGTGTGAGTTGCCAGACACCGGCAACAACTACAATGAGGTGCTGGTAGAAGTTAAACGAGGCTATAGAGCATTTCAACATTTCAAAATAAGTCAACAAATAATGTGACAGCAGCAGAACAGCTCAGAATCACTTCCACTTTCAGCAGCTTACTGTGTTGCCAATGCGTAAGCTTCTTGGTTAAATAAACTCTTAAAACATTGGACGGAAACAGAAAATGAAAGTACAGTCTACCACTTGAAACACCGGAAGGTGAGAAGAACGACTGGAAAACTAAACAAACAGTTGACCGTAGCTAGTAAGAAGAATACAAAACGATGTACAAGTCCACAACATTGACCATTATGTTGTGATATCAATCCTGTCACATGAGCAGCTAAATACAGCACTACTGCCTCGGCGACACAACGAGGCGGTCAAGATCACCATCTAGTTTCGTACTGAAGCACGTTTCGGGAGATAACTCCAAGGCCGCTGCACGCGTCAGGTCTCGCAAACAGCCGCCGGGGAGCGTCAGACTGGACAGTTCCCCGCGTGGAAGGGCAAGGCTTGGTTACACGACATTGCTATCGGGGACGATTATAGGGACTTTGTGGCTAAAGGAGACCTCAACTATACATAGGCAGTTCATAGAGAGACGTACCGTGTATGGACATGCATGTTTAGTTGAAGAGTGGCACCAGGATACTGTCACATGACAGGTAATACGTAAGGACGCAGGATGTCCATAAATACCCATGTGTCGCATACTGCCCTCAATCAGAATCAATAGTAGCTGGAGACATACATAATGACTCCTCTTACGATGACGTCGCGAAAACATTAGAAAAATGGGACTTCTCCTCAGGTGTCCCGCATACTCGCCGACGATGGTCATCCGTACGAAGCCATTCATCAGGAGTCTATGCTTCCCAGACACAAGATGTCTCCAAACGCAGCCGTTTATGTTGTGGTGTTAACGGCGGCCTACGTATAGGACGGTAATTCTCTAGTCCGGCTGCTCCTGGTCTCTGACCAATGATTCAGGACGACACAGAATATTGCACGTGGTCCAATATTTGTTTCCATATTTCACTATACTATTGTGCGTATCATGGGTGGAAGGGCTTTTCTATAACCACAACATTGCTTTTTCTGTCCTCTGTTAGGATGTCCAATGGTTTAAAAATGGTTCAAATGGCTCTGAGCACTATGGGACTCAACTTCTGAGGTCATCAGTCCCCTAGAACTTAGAACTACTTAAACCTAACCAACCTAAGGACATCACACACATCCATGCCCGAGGCAGGATTCGAACCTGCGACCGTAGCTGTCTCGCGGTTCCAGACTGTAGCGCCTAGAACCGCACGGCCACTCCTGCCGGCCCAACGGTTTAGTCCTAAGTACCTGACCTTCAGCTAAGCATGCCCGTGTGCTCTGTCAATAGTTCCGTTAATAGAGATGACAAGCTTGACTGTATTTAAGAGATCGCAGAATCTACTCGTCTGAGTCTATGATCAACAGCAGCAAAAATGGTATAATGGAGGTAAGATTCGTTATGTACAGGAAGGCAGGGCAGAGAGTGAGTTACTGGAACAGTTTAGTGATACGGTTGTTCTCATGAGAATAGAATTCAAACCAACACCCAAAACTATAGTTCAGGTATACATGCCAATGTCGCAAGCAGAAGACAAAGAGATAATGTCTGAGGTGAGTTCAATAGGTAATGCAACACATGTTTTCTGAAAGCAGGTTTGTTTTATTCAGGATTCAAATAAACCATATTATTCCACAGACATACAGCTACACCGAGAGAGGTGGCGCAGTGAGGACTCGTACTCGAGAGGACGACGGTTCAAACCCGCGTCCGGCCATCCTAATTTAGGTTTTCCGTGATTTCCAGGTAAATGTCGGGATGGTTCCTTTGAAAGGGCACGGCCGACTTACTTCTAAATCTTTCCCTAATCCGATGGGACCGATGAAAAATGGTTCAATGGCTCTGAGCGCTATGGGACTCAACATCTGAGGTCATCAGTCCCCTAGAACTTAGAACTACTTAAACCTAACTAACCTAAGGACATCACACACATCCATGCCCGAGGCAGGATTCGAACCTGCGACTGTGGCGGTCGCGCGGTTCCAGACTGTAGCGCCTAGAACCGCTCGGCCACACCGACCGGCGGGACCGATGACCTCACTGTTCTGTCCCCTCCCCCGAATCATCCAACCAATCTTTCAACTACAAAATCATATTTTCCAAGATAATATGCTTTCAATGCGACTCCCTCATACCACCTTCCTGGGAGGGCCTATATGCAAGCATGCTATCACTCTACAGGTCGAATTCGGAGCCAACGTCCTGCTGCATCAATAACCTTCCTATCAAACACGTACTGATTTTCGTGGAAAACATCCTTCATTGGGCCGAACAGATTTCCGTAGGAAGGTGCGAGATCCAGACTTTAGGGTGATGAGGAACAAGAGTGCAACCAAGTTTTGTGGGCCCCTCTCGGGTGCGCAGACTTGTGTGAGGTCTTGCGTTGTCATGGAGAAGCAGGAGTTTGTTTGCATTTCTGTGACGACGAACACACTGAAGTCAATGTTCAGTTTCCTGAGGGCCGGCCGGCACGCGGGAGATTGGACAGATTTGTGCGATCTCGGCCGTCCGTAGTGGCCGAGTGGTTCTAGGCGCTTCACTCTGGAACCGCGCGACCGCTACGGTCGCAGGTTCGAATCCTGCCTCGGGTATTGATGTGTGTGATGTCCTTAGGTTAGTTAGGTTTAAGTAGTTCAAAGTTCTAGGGGACTGATGACCTCAGATGTTAAGTTCCATAGTGCTCAGAGCCATTTGAACCACTTCTTTTGCGCGATATCGTTGCGATGATAACAAACGCCTCGACCAACGGCTTACTGTGCTTTTGTTAACTGCTTGGTCTCCGTAGACGTTCTGTAAGCGCCTACGAATATCTCCTCTAAAACAAAACTCAGTCACAGCTCTCTGCTCGAACGCGTGTTTGTTATAGACACCATTTTGGAGGACACATGTAGTGCCAGCACCTTTTGGAACTTCATGTAACTTTAGGGGCTGAAATGTGAATATTCCACGTTGTCCCACAAATTTCGCGTGTCTTCAACTGAAATTGGCCGACAAAACAAATGTGTTGCGTTATGTACTGGACGCCCCTCGTACGTCAGGATACTGAATATGTTATTCAGTAGTGTTCGGAACAATCGAATGAAAACAATCGAGTCAGTCAGTTGTTGAAAAACAATCGACTCATTCGGTTCTAGCTCTACGTACGGGTTAAAATATTCATTCGATCTTTCGAGTGAAACGAGTCTATGGGAACAACCGAATGAAAACAAGCAGAGATCAGCCAGTTGTATCGTTTCTTTTGAGTGAAACCAGTCCGTGGAAGCAACCGACCGACAACAGTCGACAAAATCCTGTGGTGTTTTGCGTACTAACTGAGTTAGTCATTCCTTCTTTTCAAATGAAACCAGTCCACGTCAGCGCCCTGCTGCTGGCAGGGCCAGGGTAGCAGCCGGCGCGAGGGGGTGGCCAGCCGCCGCTAGCGCAGATCCTAGTAGTGCTGCGCTCGCACTGGCCAGTGCTCTACCTTCTCGTATTGGCTGCACCTTGGCCCTGACAGCAGGAGGAGGAGGAGGCTGTGGCGACGACCTCACGCGGCCGCCCCGCCCCAACGACTGTCGCCCCCCCCCCCCCCTCCCGGAAAATAGCGAGAAAGCATGGAAGTAATACCACTCGAACCCAGGGACTGAGTGAAAACATTCATATAACTGATGTGACCGACAGATACTTGACTCAGTCGGTTGTCTTACATTGAATGAAACCACTCAAACCCAGTGAGTAAGTGAAAACATTCGTACACTGAAGAGTCAAAGAAACGGGTACACCTGCCTAATATCGTGAAGGGCCCCCGTGAACACACAGAAACGCCGCAACAAGACGTGACGTGGACTCGACTAATGTGTGAAGTAGTGCTGGAGGGAATTGATACCGTGAATCCTGCAGGGCTGTCCATAAATCCGTAAGAGTACGAGGGGATGGAGATCTCTTCTGAACAGCACGTTGCAAGCCGTCCCAGATATGCTCAATAATGTTCATATCTGGGGAGTTTGGCGGCCAGCGGAAGTGTTTAAACTCAGAAAAGTGTTTCTGGAGCCACTCCGTAGCAATTCTGGACGTTTGGGGTATCGCATTGGCCTGCTGGAGTTGCTCAAGCACAATGGGCACGAATGGATGCAGGTGATCAGACAGGATGCTTACGTACGTGTCACCTGTCAGAGTCGTATCTAGACGTATTAGGGTTCCCATATCACTCCAACTGCACACGCTCCACAACATTCCAGAGCCTCCACCAGCTTCATGAGTCCCCTGCTGATATACAGTGTCCATGGATTCATGAGGTTGTCTTCATACCCGCACGCGTCTATCCGCTCGATACAATCTGAAACGAGATTCATCCGACCAGGCAACATGTTTCCAGTCATCACCAGTCAAGTGTCGGTGTTGACGTGCCCAGACGAGGCGTAAGGCTTTGTGTCGTGCAGTCATCAACGGTACACGAGTGGGCCTTCTGCTGCGAAAGCCCATATCGATGATGTTTCGTTGAATGGTTCGCACGCTGACACTTGTTGATGGACTAGCATTGAAATCCGCAGCAATTTTCGGAAGGTGGCAGTTCTGTCACGTTGAGCGATTCTCTTTAGTTGTCGTTGGTACTGTTCTTGCAGAATCTTTTCCGGCAGCAGCGGCGTCGTAGATCTGATGTTTTACCGAATTCCTGATATACACGGCATGTTCGTAAAATTGTCGTACGGGAAAATCTCCACTTGATCGCTACCTCAGAGATGCTGTGTCCCATCACTCGTGCGCCAGGTATAACACTACATTCAAACTCACTTAAATCTTGATACCCTGTCATTGTAGCAGCAGTAACCGATCTAACAACTGCACCAGACGCTGTTTGTCTTATGTAGGCGTTACCAAGTGTAGTAGCGTATTCTGCCCGTTTACATATCTCTGTATTTGAATACGTACGCTGTACCTGTTTATTTGGCGCTTCAGTGTATAACGGCCACAGCCGATGGAGACTTGTATCAGTCGGTTGTCTCGCATTGAGTGAAACCACTCAAACTCGGCGAAAGTGTGAAAACATTCACACAGCTGACATGGCCACAGATACTAGTTTACGCGGTTGTTTCATTCGACTGAAAAAACCGACTGAAGATAGGAACAGCTGACTGACCAGTCGGTTGTTAAAAACAGTCGGTTCTCCCATCACTGTAATTGAGTATGTAATGGAGATGAAAATGTAGTAGTCAAGGGGGAATTTGAATGCGGTTGGAGGGGAAGGATTAGAACAAAAGCGTTGCAGTAGAGTATGGATTTGGTACTAGTAATGAAAGGGAAGAAAGGCTAAGTGAATTCTACAATAAATTATAGCTGGTAATAGCGAAGACTCTGTTCAAGAATCACAAGACGAGAATGTGTACTTGGGAAAGGCCGGGAGACACGTGAAGTTTCCAGTTAGATTACATCATGGTCAGTCAGAGATTCAGAAATCAATTACTGGATTGTAAGGCATACCCAGATACAGACTCAGTACATAATTATTAATGATGAAGAGTAGGTTGAACTTTAAGAGACTAATCAGGAAGAATCAGTGCACAAAGAAGTTGGATACAGAATTTCGAAGGAATGAAGAGATACGCTTGAAGTTCTCTGAGGCTACAATAACGAATAGCTCAGTGGGTATTTGAGTTGGAGAGGAATGGGCATCTCTAAAAAGACAAATAACAGAAGTTGGAAAGAGAAACACAGGTACAAGAAAGACAACTGCGAGGAAACCATGTATAATAGATGTACTCTAATTCAGTGACGACAGAATGAAGTACAAAAGTGTCATGGATATTCAGGAATACAGATTGCAAGTCACTTACGAATGAAATAAATAGTAAGCGTAGGGAAACTATTGCGAAATGGCTGCATGAAATTAATGAAGTGTAGGGAAGCTAAGACAAAATTGCTGCATGAAAGAAATCGAAATAGAAATGTTTGTCGGAAGAACTGACTCAACATATAGAAAAATGAAAACAATACTGAGCGAAATTAAAAGCAAGGGCGGTAACGTTAGGAGTGCAATAGGAATTTCACTGTTAAATGCAAAGGAGAGAATGCCTCCATGACGAGGAGGACGTATATGGTGACGCGACAGAAGATTAAAATGAGTCGACGGGGAAGAGATAAGGAATTAGAATTTAAAAGATCTTTGGACAGCTTAAGATCAAATAACGCAGAAGGGATAGATAACATTCCATCGGAATTTCTAAAATCAATGGGGGAAGTGGCAACAAAAGTTTGGTATGTAGAACTTATGAGGCTGGCAATATACTGTCAGGGTTTTGGAAAAACGTCATCCACACAATTCCGAAGATCGCAAGAGCCGAAAAGAGCAAAAATTATCGCACAATCAGGTAAACAACTCATGCACCCAACCTACTGACAAGAATAATATACAGAAGAATGGAAAGGAAAATAGAAGATCTGTTAGCTGACGATCAGTTTGGCTTGAGGAAAGGTAAATGCGCCAGAGAGACAATTCTGACGTTATGGCTGAAAATGAAAGCCAGACTGATAAAAATCAAGACACGTTCGTAAAATTTCTCAACTTGGAAGAAGCGTTTGACAATATAAAATGGTGCAAGATGTGTTAAGTACCTAGAAATATAGGGTCAGCTATAGGGATAGGAAGGGTAATATACAATACTTACAAGAACCAAGAGAGAACAATGAGATTTAAATGCCAAGAAATAAGTACTCGGGTTGAAAAGGATGTAAGACAGGGATGTAATGCTTCGCTCCCACTGTTCATTCTATATGTCGAAGAAGCAATTGCGGAAATAAAGGAAGTGGGATCAAAATTCAAGGTGAAAGGATATCAATGATAAGAGTCACTGACGACATTGCTATCTTCAGTGAGAATGAAAAAGACTTACAGAATCTGTTGAATGGAATTACAGTCTAATGAACACAGAATATGGATTAAGATTAACTTAACATCAGAATAGGGAATCATGGCGTAGACGAAAGTAAGGAACCCTGCTACGTGGGCAGCAAAATAACCCATGACGGACGGAGCAAGGAGGACGTAAAAAGCAGACTAACACTGGCAAAAAGGGCATTCCTGGCCAAGCGACGTCTACTAATATCAAACATAGGCCTTAACTTGAGGAAGCGAACACAAACTTTTGCATGATTTAGTGTCTAATTTACCCTGCCTATCTCATTCACCCTGCGTGAAGAGTTTGACAGAGCACTGAAAGACCTAAGTCGAAACAAGGCCCCGGTAGTAGACAACATTCCATTAGAACTACTGACAGCCTTGGGAGAGCAAGTCCTGACAAAACTCTACCATCTGGTGAGTAAGATGTATGAGAAAGGCGAAATACCCTCAGACTTCAAGAAGAATATAATAATTCCAATCCCAAAGGAAGCAGGGGTTGACAGATGTGAAAATTACTGAACTATCAGCTTAATAAGTCACGGCTGCAAAATACTAACGCGAATTCTTTACAGCCGAATGGAGAAACTAGTAGAAGCCGACCTCGGGGAAGATCAGTTTGGATTCCGCAGAAATATTGGAACACGTGAGGCAAGACTGACCCTACGACTTATCTTAGAAAATAGATTAAGGAAAGGCAAACCTACGTTTCTAGCAATTGTAGACTTAGAGAAAGCTTTTGACAATGTTGACTGGAATACTCTCTTTCAAATTCTAAAGGTGGCAGGGGTAAAATACAGGGATCGAAAGGCTATTTACAATTTGTACAGAAACCAGATGGCAGTTATAAGAGTCGAGGGGCATGAAAGGGAAGCAGTGGTTGGGAAGGGAGTGAGACAGGGTTGTAGCCTCGTACAAACGCAACGAACATTAAAAAAAAAAAAAAAAAAAAAGCGTTCAAGCCCCGTAATCGCTGGAGCGAGTACCGATCGTCAGTTGTTTTTTAAATTTCTAACACAGTTATTTTCTTTACTATTTATATTACAATTGATATAATGGGAAAAAATACGTGTAATCAGATGAACTTTTATTAAATTTACAATGGTATTTGGCAATCTACATGTGACTTGATTATTTTTTGTTAGGGTAAAAGTAAATGTAGCTCAAGATATCTTTAGCGCCCCCTCCTTGAGGTTTTCCTGTATCCGCCACTGCATCAGGGGAAGCTGTTTGAAACTGAAACCGAGCAAAGCTTCTTGCCAGTCACACGGCCATATTTCCACAAGTACGCCCCTATCTCAAATAAAGCTCCTGGAATTCAACTTTATCATTCAGAGTTTTTTTTTATAAAAAGCAAATGTTCCATGCCCTTGCCGTATTTGATATGGCGCATATTGAGCAGAGTTGCTTTCATTTCTGGAAACATTCTTTTCTTTGCTCGTGAAGCATTCTTGAAAAATTTTTTTTTGAAAATATCAACGTTGCATATAATAGACCACGAATTTATTCGTTATCAGGCGGTGATGACATACCTAACTTCCATGAGCATTTGGATGTCCACCACTCGACTGATAAGTCGCTCTGCATTTTCGTCCATTGTGAGTTAACTATTGGACTTGAATCCATGCCACTTGTAGGAGAGAAATATCTGCCTGTCTCGTAATGATAAGTAGTGTCAGCCCATTTTCCAAATTTTGGACCTTCCACCACTTGGAAGCCAACCCGCCCAAATATCCGCTGCAGTAATATTCTCTCATATAGTGTTCACATAGTTCTCTTTTATATGTAATTCACTTCATAAAAAAATTTCTCGCTAATCATTTTAATTACGGCTATTGTACAGGGTCTGCCCGCGGCGAGTGCGTCACGCTGACAGAGCGCTCTCGGAGCTTCGTTCGACCTCGATAATCGATACCTACACGCACTCGTGACCTGTGTGAATAAACGAGTATTAACTCTGACGAAAAAGTGATCGTGGATCTCTTACATACGGGTTCTCAACCTTATTCTGACCCAGCGCTCCGTTTTTAGGAAAAAATATCACTCAACGTCCCCGTCCCTTTTTTCAGAGAAATCGGATGTAGTCCCGATCTATAAATAAATAAAGCGATGTTTCCCAACTAACTTTGATTACAACAAACTTTTTGATCAATAATTCGATGAAACTTTTGGCAGATTGAAACTGTGTGCCGGACCGAGACTCGAACTCAGGACCTTTACCTTTCGCCGGTAAGTGCTCTACCATCTGAGCTACCGAAGCACGACTTACGACTCCTTCTCATAGCTCTAATTCCGCCAGTACCTCGACACCTACTTCCCAAACTTCACAGAAACTCTCCTGCAGACCTTGCAGAACTAGCTCTCCTGGAAGAAAGGATATTGCGGAGGCTTAACCACAGCCTGGAGGATGTAATTCTTCAGTTAAGAGGAAGCAGATGGTACTTTCAGTCACGGTGTGTACCGCAAACCCACTCACACCGACTTGTACCTGAAAGCCAGCAGTTGGCACCACCTGGCACAGAAAAATGGTGTATTCAGAACTCTGGTTCACCGGGCACGAACTCTGTCAGATCCGGATAATTTGGCGACGGAGATAGAACATCTATTATAATCTGTGTTCTACAAAAATTGATACTCTTCTTGACATGTTCAAAAGGCACTGCGTCCTGTTTCCCCACCAGAGGTTCGTGAAGAGATACAAGAAGAAACGCAGAACGTAGCATATTTGCCATATGTTGGGCCGACATCTGCCAAAATCAGCAGAATTCTCCTCAAACATAACATTAAAGGCGTGTTCCAACCACCCACTGTTATGCCGGAGCCAAGGTGCCCCTGACGGCCGGCAACCCATATTACACCACAGAGGGGTTGTCTATGTCCAAGGCGTACCAAAAGTACCATGGTAAACACCGGCTATTTATATACAAGATAATGGAAACAGACATTCCGAGCACTACTTCCTGCAGGGGGAGCTCGAGCCATGGCGTGCAGGAAGCAACACTACGCCAAAACGTGATTGGCTGGAGACAGCTGTTTAGGGGCTAGAACTAGCCCCGAAGTTCAGTTCACTCCGGTTGCCGACCTCGTGGATTTCGACCGCTGAAGATAACACCTTCGTTTCTGAATTGGACTTTTACTAGTACGTGTATGTTACCACGAACCTTTGTGGAAAATTAGAAGTGAACTTTTGTTTGCCTCAATTAGGAGACTTTTACAGGCATCGTTATTGTTACCTTTCTTTTATTGTTCAATCATCAACCTTGTAAACGTAGATAAATAGAAGTTGTGTTTGTGAAGAATTGCGAATTGTCAGTCACTACACCCACCAAGATTAAGGCTCTACTAGGGAGCGTGAATGATGACCTGCGTCTACAGAAACTGGGCGTTTACCAAGTACCATGTGAATGTGGTATGGCATACATCAGCCAGACGACCGGGACCGTTGACATAAGGTGCAAAGAGCACCAAAGGCACACCAGACTGAGACAGGCAACCAAGTCAGCGATTGCCGAGCATTGTTTAGAACTCAATCATTCTATGAGGTATAATGATGCCAAATGTTAACACAAACATCGAGATACTGGGACAGCGTCATCAGATAAACTATTGAGATTCAGATCGCGAAGAATCTCATTAATCGGGACACCGGAATCCTGCTGAACTCGGCTTGGAACCCCGCACTCAATCTTCTGAAGACACAACGGAGGCAACATCCAGACCCCAAGGGACACAAGTATAAAAATAGAATTGGAGATAACAGCCCAGTGCATATAACAAAGGACGTAGGTGAAATGGTACCTCAGACAACAGATACAATATCTGAGGACGTTCTTCCGAGTCTTGGGGGGCAATTTGAACACAACCGGCCTGAAAATAGCACTGCAGCCGCTCCTGGGGGGGGGGGGGGGGGGGGGGAGGCAAGAAATTCGGACGGAGCTCCTAACACGGCACACCACGGGGACAGACCGTCCCAATTCACAGAAGGACTCAAATGACGACAATCGGAAGATAAAACGTCTAGCACAGCTTAGACGCCATTCAGAACTTAATTCAGCTATATTGACAACGGATAATAACAACAAAGTACGTGCACAGCGTTCGGAACAGCCGCGGCTTGAAGAACACGCTACAGTCGTTGCTATTGGTCGGAGCACACCACGGACAGAGCGCCAGACGCGGCGTGGACGCAGAGGGAGCGCCTAGCATAACGTAACCATAAATACCGGACTCGTTCCACACTGGAATCAGTATAAGACAGCACCTGAAGAAGACTGTGAGTCATGTAGTTGTAATATCGAGCAGGAAAGACGAGAAAGACGCGAAAGAACTTGCCCCCCTTCTAACAGCC
The DNA here is from genome assembly GCF_023864275.1 of Schistocerca cancellata. Lineage (NCBI taxonomy): Eukaryota > Metazoa > Arthropoda > Insecta > Orthoptera > Acrididae > Schistocerca > Schistocerca cancellata. The sequence goes on along the minus strand of NC_064631.1, from coordinate 282,679,172 downwards.
GTGTACTGCAAGTCTCTAGAGGAACGGAAGGTTCCAAATGATTGGAAAAGAGCACAGGTAGTCCCAGTCTTCAAGAAGGGTCGTCGAGCAGATGCGCAAAACTATAGGCCTATATCTCTGACATCGATCTGTTGTAGAATTTTAGAACATGTTTTTTGCTCCTTTATCATGACATTTCTGGAAACCCAGAATCTACTCTGTAGGAATCAACATGGATTCCGGAAACAGCGATCGTGTGAGACCCAACTCGCTTTGTTTGTTCATGAGACCCAGAAAACATTAGATACAGGCTCCCAGGTAGATGCCATTTTCCTTGACTTCCGGAAGGCGTTCGACGCAGTTCTGCACTGTCGCCTGAGAAACAAAGTAAGAGCCTGCGGAATATCAGACCAACTGTGTGGCTGGATTGAAGAGTTTTTAGCAAACAGAACACAGCATGTTGTTCTCAATGGAGAGACGTCTAGAGATGTTAAAGTAACCTCTGGCGTGTCACAGTGGAGTGTTATGGGACCATTGCTTTTCACAATATATATAAATGACCTAGAAGAAAGTGTCGGAAGTTCCATGCGGCTTTTCGCGGATGATGCTGTAGTATACAGAGAAGTTGCAGCATTAGAAAATTGCAGCGAAATGCAGGAAGATCTGCAGCGGATAGGCACTTGGTGCAGTGAGTGGCAACTGACCCTTAACGTAGACAAATGTAATGTATTGCGAATACATAGAAAGAAGGATCCTTTATTGTATGATTATATGATAGCGGAACAAACATTGGTAGCAGTTACTTCTGTAGAATATCTGGGAGTATGCGTACGGAACGATTTGAAGTGGAATGATCATATAAAATTAATTGTTGGTAAGGAGGGTGCCAGGTTGAGATTCATTGGAAGAGTCCTTAGAAAAATGTAGTCCATCAACAAAGGAGGTGGCTTACAAAACACTCGTTCGACCTATACTTCAGTATTGCTCATCAGTGTGGGATCCGTACCAGGTCGGGTTGACAGTGGAGATGGAGAAGATCCAAAGAAGAGCGGTGCGTTTCGTCACGGGGTTATTTGGTAAGCGTGATAGCGTTACGGATATGTTTAGCAAACTCAAGTGGCAGACTCTGCAAGAGAGACGGTCTACATCGCGGTGTAGCTTGCTGTTCAGGTTTCGAGAGGGTCCGTTTCTGGATGACGTATCGAATATATTGCTTCCCCCCTACGTATACCTCCCGAGGAAATCACGAATGCAAAATTAGAGAGATTCGAGCGCGCATGGAGGCTTTCCGGCAGTCGTTCTTCCCGCGAACCATACGCAACTGGAACAGGAAAGGAAGGTAATGACAGTGGCACGTAAAGTGCCCTCCGCCACACACCGTTCGGTGGCTTGCGGAGTATAAATGTAGATGTAGATGTAGAATAACCGGCAGAAGCCCGATTAATCAACATGACAGCCTGGGGGACATTTCCAGAATGAAATTTCCACTCTGCAGCGCAGTGTGCGCTGTGAAACGGCTCCTGTGTTGTGTTTGCGTAGCTCAGATGGTAGAGCACTTGCCCGCAAAAGGCAAAGGTTCCGAGTTCGAGTCTCGGTCCGGCACGCAATTTTAATCTGCCAGGATGTTTCATATCCGCGCACACTCTGCTGGACAGTGAAAATTTCATTCTGGAATAATTCGATGGTCAGTCATAATCCAAGAATAGCGTACTACAGAAATTTGGAAAGACATGGAAAAGGTAATGGAAGATTACATAGGTTGGATAAAAAGTAGTGACAATATTGTTATAATTAATAACCGACCTCATAGAATTACATGATTTCAATATAATCGCCTCCCACCTCTATCACCTTCTCGAATACAGATGGGAAACGCCGTACACCCCAGCAAGTCCGCCTCTGTCGATGACTGGCAAGGACCACCTATGGCGCAGGTGATGTCTTCTCTCTTCATTCTGGCGAACAGTTCGTGATCGCACTGACTCACATCGGATGAAGCGGCGGATGTTCCAATATCTCTCTCCCTCACATAAGCAGGAGCTCCTCTTCGGGATTTGCTGTGTGGCATTGTGAATTGCCGAGAACAATAATGAGATGCAGCGTCAGAACTTGGTGTCACTTTTTTCTCAGTGTGGGATGAATGTGATGTTGCAAGAAACTGCAGTAGTAGGCTGTAGTGACAGTCTGTTCCTACGGTACAACGTGATGAAGGATTAACCCGTGGATATTGTAAGCTACAACAACTATCACTTTTGTACCAGCTGCGTCACGGCGCACGTTCTGTGGGCATGGAGAACCGTGGTTCGTAGGAACAAGTCCAGGTTTCGTCTGGTCCGTAGTGACGATCCTTCCAAGATAGCGTTCGTTCTCCAAAAGGTAGCGATTGAGCATTTCTCTTCAAGTGCCATTGTTGCACCTCGGTCATTTCATGCAATAACCAACCCGACAGAAGGCGTCTTGCGCGCCTTAGGGCTGCTGTTGACATTACCCTACACTCATCTGAGCAGAAATCTTGGGGTCCTTTCCATTTCATTTCACTGACCCCCACCGAATCTAGATTCAGCAGCAGCATTTTGTGTTTGAGATTTTTTAGCTTCTCTACAACGTTCAAACTTCTGATATTCCCCATCCCGATTCGTTGTTTATTTAATCTATTTCTCATGATCACCTTCCCCTTTGGCAGTCCACTTCTGGAAATCCGTACTGTGGACTAGTCCGGAATCATTTGCCAGTGGGAGGAACATCACGACATTTTTTCAATTACAAGCGACATTTCCTGTGGATACACATTATGTGTCTTTAATGCACTAGTTTCCATTGCTTTCATGCCATCGATCATTGCAGATATTTCCACCTTTCAGGCGCAGTTTCCCACCAAAAGGGCAAGAGAGTGCCCTGAACTTCTGTCCGCTCCTCCGCCCTCTTTGACAAGGCCCTTGGCAGAATGAAAGTTACTATTTATGCCGGAAGTCTCCGACCATCATTGCCGATGATTTTTATTCAAAGTTTAAGCAGTGGCGAGTATTGAACACGGGACTGAGAACGTTTTTATTACTTGTCAGAGGTACTACCCCGAGACCACTGGTGTACAGAACAGCTAGCCGGCATATTGTAGGGTGTCCTGCTGGGTTGAAAATAAGTATTCTGACGAATGGTCTCGTCGTCTTCGTAAGGTATTGCTAGCGATTGACTTCCACGCGCTTATTTCCAGGAGTATAACAAAACTCCAGCACAGGTTTTAGAATGTCCAGTAGCATACATCACAATGTGAGAAAGTGGTACAGTAATCTGAAATGGTGAAATTCCTTCCACTACCCATCAAATTACATGTAAGGCATCGTTCTTTATTCAGTTCGCATTTGAAGGTCTGCCTGAAACGAATTTTATCCGAAAAACTTGCGTGCATTTTTCCCAAAAAATATTCGATACCGTAGGATTTGCTTTGTAAATGTAGCGGCGAGGAGTACAGCACCAGATGAACTAGTGTGACTTGCTTGTGGGATTAAGCGCTTACCGCAACTATGGATGTCACCATTCGTTTTTGCGAGTGCTGTGGTATGTGTGTCATGCCATTTGAGCGCCGTTTTATGGCGCCATTGTGATTGCGTTTCGCTTATAAAGGGGGCACCTCATTTGTGTGAGCAGGGACGCAAATCGTGTCTTTATGAAACCGGCAAATAGTCATTGCCAGCGTGGTTGCCAAAATACACTATTTTCAGCGACCAAAAGTGTTCAAACGGTGTTGAAAACTACTGCGTTTGGTCGTGTGCGTTGCTATAATCAAAAACTGCACTACAAACTGATGCGATTTAGGCGGGGCGTGAAACTGCGTTGGTTCGTGCCCTATGACAGACGGCCGGAATAGACGTGGATGGAAACCGCTGGATATGCGCGCCGGAGCGACTGCTCGATTGGACACGTGCGCGTGCGTTTTGACGGATGACAATCGCAGCTCGCAGTCCGCTGACATCTGCGAATGAACCGCGATTAACAGCGGCCAGAATTGCTTCGCTGCCCACACGCCAGACACGACCAAAATAGTTGACAGCGTGGCCGAGGATTGCTCTCGGAAGCAGTAATTCGAAATGAGCCACTCCTCATCTCTGCTTCACCAGGTATACCCCTGCTGTTACTCCGCGGCAGCCACATGGATAAATCATTCCTAATGAAGTCTGAACTTTTGTCGAGATGTCTGTTTAATTTCTTTCGTCATCGAGAGCTTACGGACGAGATCGACGAAGTAACGTAACATACGGGGGTGAGTCAAATGAGAACCTTAAATTTGTAATAACAAATCGAAATTTCGCGCCGTTATCCTGTAAGTTGGTAAGCGTGCTACAAACAGCGTGCAGAATGGCTTGTATGTGGCAGCATAGTGCAGATGCACACATACCGTCGCAGTATCAGTATAAAGATGGCCGTCCCACTTGCGACTAGCACCAGGGAAGAACAGTGTTCTATTATTCGGTTTTTGCGTAGTGAAGGTGTGAAACCTATTGAAATTCATCCACGAATGAAGGTTCAGTACGGTGATGCATGTTTGTCGCAGCAACAAGTACGAATGGAGTAGGAAGTACGTAAATGGTGTGACTTCAGTGGAAGAAGCTCCTCGTCCAGGTCAGGCACAACGAGTTGTGACTCCACAGAACATTGCAGCAGTTGAAGCCATAGTGAAGGAAAACCGCCGAGTGACACTGAATGACATTGCAGCATGTTTACAGATTAGTCATGGGTCAGCACACCACATTGTGCATGATGTGCTCCAGTTTCACAAAGTGTCTGCAAGATGGGTGCCACGGCAGCTGACTCTTGAGTTGAGAGAACGACGTGTTGATGCTTGTGAAGAACTTTTTCGGCGCTTTGAACGAGAAGGTGATGGCTTCCTTGCAAGAATCGTTACTGGGGACGAAACCTGGGTTCACTTCCACCAACCGGAAACGAAGAGAGCGACCAAGGAATGGCCCCATTCCTCATCACCAAAACCAAAGAAGTTTCGAACAGAACCATCAGCAGGGAAGGTTACGCTGACTCTCTTTTGGGACGAAAAAGGCGTCATTTTGGAGCATTACTTGCTTAGAGGGACCACTGTCACCAGTGCATCATACACAGATCTCCTAAAAAATCATCTGCGGCCTGCAATCAAATCAAAGCGACGTGGATTTCTGTCAGCAGGTGCCCTTTTACAACATGACAATGCAAGGCCTCACACTGCCCGTACAACAGTTGCAACAATCACAGGCCTGCATTTTGAGTGTCTTCCTCATCCACCATGCTCACCAGACCTTGCCCCAAGTGATTTCCATATGTATGGACCACTCAAAGATGCAATGGGAGGAAAGAAGTTCAGCTCTGATGAAGAGGTACGCCACACGGGGTATGAGTGGTTGAACGGGCTACCAAAAGAATTTTTTCTAAAGGAATTTATGCACTTTGTAAGCGCTGGAGGACTTGCATTGAGAGTGGGGGAGATTATGTTGAAACGTTCAAAAATGTTCAAATGTGTGAAATCTTATGGGACTTAACTGCTTAGGTCATCAGTCCCTAAGCTTACACACTACTTAACCTAAATTATCCTAAGCACAAACACACACACCCATGCCCGAGGGAGGACTCGAACCTCCGCCCGGACCAGCCACACGGTCTATGACAGCAGCGCCGTAGACCGCGCGGTTTATCCCGCGCGGCTGTTGAAAAGTGATACAGCTTTGTACCACTTCTGCACAATAAATAATACTTTAAAAAAAATTAAGGTTTTCATTTGAGTCACTCTCGTATTAACTGCTCTGTCGAAATGAATGGAAATGGAGTACGCTGCCGGAATTCTCCCAGTCGTGCAATGAAAGGTGGATGTGACATGACCTGAGGTCAGCGTGGCTGTAGCGCCAGATTAGGCTGTTACCGATCACGAGGCATTTGGAGGCAAGGGAAAACACAGTGCGTGTTAAGCGAAGAGCAGCTATGGTGGTCTGTGATGGCGTTTTTCATTACAGCATGGTCCGGAGACAACATCTCGATGACTTCAAACGGGGAGGATCGGCGGGAAACTGAAAGAAGGACTACTATGGAATAAATTGAATTTAACATCAGCATCTCTCTCTGTGTGTACTTCCTCCCACACCACCCGTTTTAACTTACTATTAAAACACTGGAGCCTACTCACATTAACAAGCATCACTGCTTTGTATGAATCTGCGTTAGGGTTGTAGGGCTCCATATTGTTTATTCCATTAATTGTGCTTCATAATTAGGTAGTTCATTATCAGTTGGGTCCACAGTAATTGTTTCAGCCACAGCACTGTCTATAAAAATGTTATCAGTCATTGTCTTATTATCTTTCTGCATATGAGTTAAGTGAAATTAGATTGAATCATCCAAATAATAATTCTTCATTTTTTCTGTCTGTATCATTTAAGAAATCTACAATTAAATCTCCACAAACTGCTAAACATTTCTTACTTGCCTGAAAGGCAGGTCAATAATGCACCTAGATTTCTCGTAAATAGCTGAAAGTTTCCTATAAGGGAATCTGTAGACCGTAATAATTGTCAGAAAAGTGTTCTCCAGTAACAACTCACAAGCACATGCTCCTAGGTTCTGATCAATACAAAAACAAGTTGTTTCAATATTTTTGGCTTTGTGCAAGTTTTACGTTGGTTGAAACTCCTGTTTTCCATGTTAACTCTACAAGAAAATGTTGCTAGTCTTTATTCCCTGACATTTAACTTCTCCATCACTGGGGTTATGCGGTATTCAAAGAGGCGCAGAACATCCGTAACTTCAGAATTTTCCAAATCTTCGAGTCTTACAAGAAGCTCATCTATCTTGTTTTTCAACCCTTTAATATTCAGATGAAACAAATTAATTTTATTTTTTCTGGAAATGGTTTATATATTATGGTTCTGTTATGCTCTGATTTCTTTCAATACTGTCTGTCTAAACTGGCTCTAACCTAATTAAGTGCCATTTTGACCCCAGTAACCAAAGGGATTTTGTCTTGTGTACTTGTGGCTACCCTTATATTTCCTTCAGGATGCTCAGCTAGTCTTTCCTTCCATCTCCTATTCAGGTGGAGCCTATGATTAGTGTATCCCCAGGTTCCGATGGCAACGGGCATGGCACAGATGTGAGACCGTTTCAGTCATAAGCAATTCGTTCAGCTCTTTGTTCATACAGTTAACAGCTGTGTTAACCTAGGACTGACCACGTTGCTGCAAGATCTCCACAAAACCCACACAAATGTGTGCTGTTGCTGCACCTACTTCGTTCAGGCCACTTCCTTCAGAGTGCACCAGAAGCTACTTATACATCTGTTAATGACTTCCAGTGCAACATCACGCGTCATGCCTACCAAAAGAAGTCGTCTATCAAGCCACCAATTTCGCTTTGAACACACACATGATCATAGCTCCATTACTAAGGCTTTGTGTGGCCCTCAGCCTAATACTTTTCAGAAGTCAAGAAATACTGCACCCACATGATATCCTTGACCCACGTGAGAAGAACATGATTAGTGTTTTGCATAACCAGTGTGTTCGGAATGCATGCTGGTTGGAGAAGGTGATTCTGTTGGAGACGTTTCATAGTTTTTGAGCTCAGAATATGTTCCAATATTCTGCATCAGATGGATGTCAGCTATACTGGACGGTAGTTTTGAGGGTCACATTTGTTAAACTTATTGTGATTTCTTCTGACTGCCAGGCACAATTTTTATCCAAGGAAAGTACGGTATATTACACTTAAGAGAGGGGCTGAATTAGCTGTAAAATCCTGTAGGATAATAAGGCTGTTCTCCATTATACACAAACATTTAAAGTACGATCACACAGAGAACAAAGTTTACACAATTCACACACGAATGGTCACATGACTGTTTTCCCTTAGGTTACCTCGTTGACTGATGTGTCAGGTAGTGCACGTTAAACTTTACACATATATAAAAATGGTCCTGTGTTTGTTTGAATGTCCCCTACTGTACAGATTTCAACCAAATTTGATACACAGATTGCTAGTTGTCTGGGAAGAAATATTGTGTAGATAAGAACCTCTATCTCCAATAAAGTTAGGGGTAAGTTGAATGGAATAGTAGCCCTGACATCTGAGCTGCCCTTCATGACAGGCATATATGCAGGTTGTATCAGAATGAATTCCATGGGTTATAAGCTAAGTATGGATGGGTATGGATGAGTGAGAGGGGTGGGGGAAAATAAGGTGTACAGAGAAAGCAAGGAGGAGGAGATAGACAGGTAGAGTGGGGGGAGGAGGAGACAGATGGATAGAGGGAGGAGAATGAGATGGACGGAGTGGGGGATTAAGATATGGGCAGAGAGAGCAGAAGGAGGAGATGGTCAGAGAGAGAGAGAGAGAGAGAGAGAGAGAGAGAGAGAGAGAGAGAGTGATGAGGAACAGACAGAGACAAGAGAAGGAGGAGGGGGAGGAGGAGGAGGAGGGGGAGACGAACAGAGAGAGAGAGAGGAAGGGTGGGATGGATTGAATGAGAGGCAAGATGAGATGGACAAAGATAGAAGGGAGAAGGAGGAGATAGGCAACGATAGACGGAATAGGAAATGGGTAGGGGAAGGGGTGAGGAGGCGATGGACGGAGGGAGGGGGGTATGGAAAGAATAGAGAGAGAAGGAGATGGATAGAGAGAGGGTGGAGGAGGAAATGGACCGAGAGAGGTAGGTACACATACGTATGTGGGTGATGCCATGACTAGCTCCCTCTGACCCACATCGAGTAATGTTGCTACAGATTGTGGTCATGCAAAAGTCTTTGAGCAATCTGATGCCACTCTGTGGAAAGATTACCTTTGAGCTTTCCGCTGATCCCAGCGAGATGCATGTACCTTGAATGGTATGTCTTCTGCAGCCGCATGGCCAGTATAGACAGGCGAGCAATGGTGGTTTTCCGAGTTGGCAAGTATCTGACTGAATACAAATGTAGGCTGGTGAAAACCGTGTTTCTGATGAACTTTGTACTTCACTTTTATTCGGTTTCTTACTGGTGTATTGATGTAGAGCAGAGGGTTGTATCTGGAGGATAGTGTGCCTGAGAACACATGATATTTCCTGGTCGGTGTTTGAATCTAGTCATTAATTTTATAATCACACGTAGGGATGTACGCTAGAAAACCGTCTTCAGCAATTTTCGGCATTTTATACTGTTAACTTGTTGTTGTGAGACAAGATTATGTATACTGTGCAGAATTTGTAAATATTACGAGTTATACCTATTTTATTGGTTTATTGGTATATTAAAGCTATTTTGAGACTATTGTTAATTCTGCAGCTACATAATTTTATGGTGAGCAAATTCTGTATTTTTTAACATTAGTTACATAATGTAGAGGCGGTTAAGACATGCTTCATCGGTCGTTCACCATCCTGTACCTTCAAACGGAAGGAGGCCTTCTATCATGGAACATATGATACTTGCAAATGAACTAAGTTTCTTTTATGTCTTAACAACTTACCCTTTCTTGAAGATGCAAATTTGTGTTAGTTTGCAACAGCTTCTCTTTCTGAATGTTTTAACTTGTAGGGGTTTTTGATAATAATCTTCTTGATCTGAGTTCATTTACTGATTATTGGGGTGTAGTAGAATAATAATGTAACACATAGACTATTAAATACAGTATTGTCAAGATTTTTCTTGTTTGCAGCACTTTTAAATTTGAATAAAATATTTGTTCCTAGGTGCACGACCGTGATGTACTGTGGAACAATTTTTCACATTTGGAAAAAGTGTATTTTTCCATAGCAATTTTTTTATAATTTCGAATAAAGACTGTAGGATACATAAAGAAATGCCATCATTTCAAAACGGAATAAGAACATTTATTAAACTTTTGCTGGAGAGATGGGTATAGCTGAAAGTCTGAAAAGCGTTCCAAGGTACAACACTCTCCCCTACGTATTTGCTTGTATTTTAATTTAATTTTTTTGCCCTAAGAGGGCCATAGACGATCAATAACACAGCGAAATATTATAGACGTTATCCCTACGCCGCTCAATAATATTGTGCAACAATATTGTGGTTCGGACTGTTAACGATAAAGGCGCTACTGCTGTGGTAATTGCTTTAGTTTGTTGCAATCAGGAAAAAAGGTGGATGAGAAATTGGGTCAAATATCGCCAAAGATCACTCATGAGAACTTGTTAACAGAACTGAGGTTGGAAAAAAGGATTATCATAATTTCATTTATGTCGATGGTCCAACTTCTGATACACTGCTGGAAATGATTATCAACATACTTACGCGTCCCCACACATAGTCGTTTTCCCCCCTCCTCCTCCCCTCACCTCCACACCCCTCATGGAATCTGGTGCATGGTATTCTTATTCGTTACAAAATTCTTATATGCTTCTAGAAGTGATTCCCTGTGATTCCGCTAAACCTCTCGTTTAGCCACATGTGGCACTACGTGGCTGATCTCAGAGAGACAATACTATGGCTTTAGCAATTGCCGTATAGTTGTTCGTCTGTTGCTCTAAGTACGGCATTGAAGTAGTGTTCGTGTAACAGATGCTGAATGCAGAACCACCACTTCTTTGGGGTATAATGTTTTTGTGTCAAAACTGACTAACTGTTTTGAATCAGAAATATAAATTTTAGCGGTTAAATTTTCGCGGACGCTCTAATCCCCATGATAAAAAAAAACTATAATGAGAGACGTAATTCCACCACGTCAGCGATAACCTATTATGCTGCAACACCTCGCATTGGCAATTATTTCGAAGACTTTAGAGTCACAAGTGCAGTGTCACCTTAAAATATTTGATATATAGTTATGGAAAGATGTTATGAAATAATACTTTCCCTAATGATAGTGTACACATTCACACACACACACACACACACACACACACACACCACATCTATGGGTACTTTATTTATACTCTTGCATTAACTATTTTTTTAAAAAAAAACATTGTTCCTCATGGCCTTTCCCTGTATTTTCTGAGCAACCAATCATACAATTTATTCTTAACATTTCTGTTTTTGTACTAATCTGCCCTGACATCTGACACTTCGATGCACTCTAATCATAATGCTCTTTCGTCTAGTTTTGAACTCATTTTCAACAACCTAACAACAACGAACAGTAAACACGAAGATATCCCGTAGGCGAAAGACTATTAAAGGCATTGTGCAATACTGCCCAAAGACGGTACAGTTTTTCAGACAGCGCAAAATATTTCAAAAGTTCTTTAAGTCTAAATATTACTGCCAAATCTCTAAGTCTCACACCTACACGTTCCATATTATTGCGTTTTAGGAATTATTGAAGAACATTATTGACCATCTAGGGGCTGCTTTATGTTTCGAATTACATTTTATGTGTTTGAGAATAATTGGCTGTCAAAAGCAACTAATATCCGCTTCACATTTTCAAAATATTCGTGTGGTTCAGAGCTCGTGGTTCTCCCACTCGTTTCGATTCTGTTTTCTATTTATTTATGAGTATTTTCTATGTTAGGAATGATAGAGTAACCATGTATTTCATTAGAAGAGAAGGTTTTTCTAACATGCTTATAGTCCTCGGCCTGTAACACCAATAATCTTCAGGCATCTCGTGTAAAATTTAAAAGTTTCATATCATATTGTCGGCAAATGGTATCGGGTCTATTTTCTTTGTTTCGTGATGTTAATTAACAACGAGAAAAATGGTAGAGATCGTGTTTCTCAGTTGATTTTCGTAATATCTACTTGAACTCATTGGGGCTGTATGTGTATGTTTCAGTATTATTGGAACGACAAATGACTATTTAAATACTAAGTATTACCGAGTAATAGCCAATGGCTATACTCACTCCAGGTGTATCGCTCCATTAGTAAACAGAGACAATGCACTACTACACTGGTGGACAGCAGTTGCCGACAACTGAAGAGCGTAATACGCACTTTTGCAGATCGTAATGCGGCCTCTAACAACTAAAGAGCGTAATACAGCCTCCCCCGGTTTAAATAATCCTCATAGGAAAAAATAACAGTAGGGAAAAATATTTGTTTTGATGTCCCCTACAACCTCCCAGAGTTTGTCGGTTTAAATACTTTTCACCCTGTATTAAATATTGAAAAATCAAAATTTTGTTGCCCCTGGAAGCCGTTAGATAGGCAACCTGCCATTGCGACCGGGTTTCCGTGCCCTGGGTCAGTCGTTTAATAATACAGATGACTGGAAACTGCGATATCGGCGCTATACGGTCGGCCGCATTTTAAAACACGGCGCCACGTTTCCTACAGCCGCCACCGCAACATGACGCTGCTGTCACGAACCCTTATTCCGCTGCCAATGATATGCAGCCATCCCCTCTCCGGAGCTCCAGCGGCGGGTCTGCTTATGTTCAAACATCGATGCACAGAGTCCATTCTGTGTTTGCCACTTCATGACACTTACAGACTTACATAGCGGTCAGGTCCCGTCATCTACGTAGTGATTATTGTACTAAAGACTGACTGAATTGTAAACCTTTGGATTTGTGTGTGTTTCAACATTCAAATCTACTGTTAGCAACTGACGCTGCAACTGCGGCAAACAAAGTTACGTATTAACATCTTCAACTTTTATAGTCCTGTCCTCCTCAGTTGCGCGCAATATTACGGTATATTAATCATTTTTATTTATGGACCGTCTGACAGCAACTGAATAAAACACAATTTTAGTGCCATACGCGTTTCGCCTTTATTTTCTGCAAGGCATCATCAGTGGCAGGTTGCGTGGACAATTTCCTACATATTACGCTCCTGTTGCCTTTTTGGTGTTGTTCTTCTTCTCATGAACGCCAATTTGCGGTTTTTTTCGCCATTCCACAACACTATACACAGAACGCTTGTTTTAAGGCAATGTTTGGGTTTCTGTTCAGAAACCCAAACATTGCCTTAAAACAAGCGTTCTGTGTATAGTGTTCAGAAACCCAAACATTGCCTTAAAACAAGCGTTTTGTGTATAGTGTTGTGGAATGGCGAAAAAAACCGCAAATTGGCGTTCATGAGAAGAAGAACAACACCAAAAAGGCAACAGGAGCGTAATATGTAGGAAATTGTCCACGCAACCTGCCACTGATGATGCCTTGCAGAAAATAAAGGCGAAACGCGTATGGCACTAAAATTGTGTTTTATTCAGTTGCTGTCAGACGGTCCATAAATAAAAATTATTAATATACCGTAAGTTACGTATTACTTTTACTATTTCATACTAGATGTAGAATAGATAAGTATTTGAATTCTCTGCCCATGGAACGCATCTGTTACTCCCCCCTGTATCCACTAAAGAACCACAAAGCGCTCAAAGGAAGTTGCAACAGAAACAACGCCTTTACATTGATTTTGCCAGTATTCAATTCATTGCGGCTGTGTGTAGTGCAGTATTACGGTAGCGGCAAATGACTGTGTCACTAGTATTATCGAGTAACGGCCAATAGTAATGATTAACAAGGTGTAATAAAAGTAACTAAGAGACTGAATGGCACACAAACTATCACTACTTGACCCTCTAATGTTGTATTTTATCCAGTGATATCTATATGCTAGTACCGAAAGAAAAATGCTCGTATCTTAGCAGAAAAAAGGTGAATATGTCCTGGGCAGAGTTATGGAAGTAAAAGAAGGAAACTAGCTTCTCGACTTATTTGGCAGCTTCAGAGACATCAAAACATCCTAAAATATTTGCACTTTTTTACTTGTAAGTATGATTACCCATGGCATGTAATACATGGGCGAGTCAAATAAAAACCTTAAATATTTTTTCAAATATTATTTATTGCGCTCAAGTGGTACAAAGCTGTATCACTTTTCAACAGAATCTACCCCACGCTCAATGCAAGTCCTCCAGCGCTTGCAAAGTGCATAAATTCCTTTAGAAAAAAATTGTTTTGGTAGTCCGCGCAACCACTCATGCACTGCGTGGCGTACCTCTTCATCAGAATGGAACTTCTTTCCTCCCATTGCGTCTTTGAGTGGTCCAACCATATGGAAATCACTTGGGGCAAGGTCTGATGAGTGTGGTGGATGAGGAAGACACTCAAAGTGCAGGTCTGTGATTGTTGCAGCTGTTGTACGGGCAGTGTGGGGCCTTGCATTGTCATGTTGCAAAAGGACACCTGCTGACAGAAATCCACGTCGCTTTGATTTGATTGCAGGCCGCAGATGATTTTTTTAGGAGATCTGTGTATGATGCACTAGTGACTGTGGTCCCTCTAGGCATGTAATGCTCTAATATGACGCCTTTTTCGTCCCAAAAGAGAGTCAGCAGAACCTTCCCTACTGATGGTTCAGTTCGAAACTTCTTTGGATTTGGTGATGAGGAATGGGGCCATTGCTTGCTCGCTCTCCTCATTTCCGGTTGGTGGAAGTGAACCCAGGTTTCGTCCCCAGTAACGATTCTTGCAAGGAAGCCATCACCTTCTCGTTCAAAGCGCCGAAGAAGTTCTTCACACGCATCAAAACGTCGTTCTCTCATTTCAGGAGTCAGCTGCCGTGGCACCCATCTTGCAGACACTTTGTGAAACTGGAGCACATCATGCACAATGTGGTGAGCTGACCCACGAATAATCTGTAAACATGCTGCAATGTCATTCAGTGTCACTCGGCGGTTTACCTTCACTATGGCTTCAACTGCTGCAACGTTCTGTGGAGTCACAACTCGTTGTGCCTGACCTGGACGAGGAGCATCTTCCACTGAAGTCACACCATTTGCGAACTTCCTACTCCATTCGTAGACTTGCTGCTGTGACAAACATGCATCACCATACTGAACCTTCATTCGTCGATGAATTTCAATAGGTTTAACACCTTCACTACCCAAAAACCGAATAACAGAACGCTGTTCTTCCCTGGTGCAAGTCGCAAGTGGGGCGGCCATCTTTATACTGATACTGCGACGGTATGTGTCCATCTGCACTATGCTGCCACCTACAGGCCATTCTGCACGCTGTTTGTAGCACGCTTACCAACATGCAGGATAACGGAGCGAAATTTCGATTTGTTATTACAAATTTAAGGTTTTCATTCGACTCACCCTCGTATAATGCATCGTGTCAAGTAAAGTAACATGACGTATGATACATCATACCATCCAACATGGTATCCGTCATGTCGTACAATATGGCACGACGTGTCATTAACGTTTAAGATGCATGCATCCCCATTCTGGATATATCCTATTGTAGATGCATCCCACTCTCTAGAATCACATAAATTTATCCTTACGCCACTCACCATGGATGTAGCAGGGGGTGGGACAGGAGAGCCCATTTCGCTGGAGGAAGTAGTATTAATTCGTAAAAAACGCGAATATGCCAAGACGTTTTGATTTAAACGACTTTGAAGCTGCCAGATAGTCGAAAAGCTAGTTCCGTTCTTTTACATCCCGAACACTATCCAGGACATATTCGACTTTTTTGTGCTACAATAGGAGCATTTTTCACTTTGGTTTCCAAATTTTACCCTACCGCAAGTCTGACATTAGAGCGCAATAGCTCGGCAACCGATGTGGATGCTCCTTGACTCGGGCGACGACTGACACGGTACAGGTTTTTTTTTTAATTGTCTTTTGAACTGTGTTGCTTATATCGTGGCAACGGATAAAGATTTCACAGAACAACAGGACAACCATTAATTACCTGTATTTGTCTACTATGTTATTTTAAACCGATTCACACAAGTCTGAAACATAGAACAGGCATACGTAAGAAAACTAAAAAAAACGTGTTTTTTGCACGTTAAATCCGAATTAAACTGGAGTTTTGAAAGCGAGTTTTCAATTTTATTGTAAGAAGGAATTTTTAATTTAATTGATTCACTGTTAACAGTTTCCGCGCATTCAGTTCACGAAGAGTAAATTTCACATGCTACATTTAGCACGACTTTAAACCACCTTATCTCGACAACGGGTAAAGTTTACGTGATAAATTTTTGTTTGGCTTCCTCCATTTATCTATCTTCGTACTAACAAGGGAACCTCCCCATCGCAGCCCCCCTCAGATTTAGTTATAAGTTGGCACAGTGGATAGGCCTTGAAAAACTGAACACAGATCAGTTGAGAAAACAGGAAGAAGTCGTATGGAACTATGAAAAAAATAAGCAAAATATACAAACCGAGTAGTCCATGCTCAAGATAGGCAACATAGAGTAGATTGTAAGCTCAGGAGCGCTATGGTCCCGTGGTTAGCGTGAGCAGCTACAGAACGAAAGGTCCTTGATTCAAGTCTTCCTGCGAGTGAAAAGTTTAATATACGTCATTTAATTTATGATTATCAAATCCACAAGAAAACCTAAATTGGGCAAGGTAGAAGAATCATTTTATCCGTTCGCCAAGTGTACAAGTTAGGTGGGTCGACAACATATTCCTGTCATGTGACGCACATGCCGTCACCATTGTCGTATAGAATATATCAGACATGTTTTCCTGTGGAGGAATCGGTTGACCTATGACCTTGCGATCAAATGATTTCGGTTCCCATTGGAGAGGCACGTCCTTTCGTCTACTAATAGCACAGTTTTGCGGTGCGGTCGCAAAACACAGACACTAAACTTATTACAGTGAACAGAGACGTCAATGAACGAACGGACAGATCATAACTTTGGGAAAATAAAGAAAGTAAACTTTTAACTAGAGGGAAAGCTTGAACCAAGGACCTCTCACTACGCAGCTGCTCACGCTAACCACGGGACCACGGCGCTTCTGAGCTCGTATCATCCTTGAAGTTGCCTATCTTGCGCATGGACTACTCGGTTTGTATATTTTGCTTGTTTTTTTCATAGTTCCACACAACTTCTTCCTGTTTTCTCGATTGATCTGTGTTCAGTTTTTCAAGACCTATCCACTGTGCCAACTTATAACTAAGTCTGAGGGGGGTGCGATGGGGAGGTTCCCTTGTAAGAAAAAGTTTAAAGTATAGAAGTGGCGCGCTACAAAAACCTCCCAGAAAAACTTGTTTTTTTTTTTTTGTCGTAAAATCAAAAAGAAGCAATTTTTCAAACGGTTAAAAGTTATCTCAGGCCAAAGTCGAATAAACCGGTGGATGAACTTTGAAACATAAGTCTCGCTCCAGTCCGTAGAAAGGTGACTGTGTTTTCATATAAATGCCGATCGGGTGACTGTTTTTGGACGTAAGATCCGAATGGTGCGCATAAAAATGGTGCCATTAGATGAGTATTATTTTCAGCCCAATTAAAATCTTTTAGAAAAGGAAATAATTCGTACAGAATGTCTGTGTGCCACCTCCCCTTCGTCATTCAAAACTTGCTTAATATGCTGAAACATAACTACAGTAAGACAGATGTTCGAATGGTTATGCAAATGACCGCTGGTCCGTGTTGAACCAAAAATTTCTTACCTGTTCCTAGCTCAAATAGGAACCGAGCACCAAGCCGCCGCCCCCCCCCCTCTCCCCCAACCGCGATTCTGCGCGAGGGCTTTTCAGACATATTTGTTACAGTGATATGCGTAGTGAGCCAACCCAGACCATTTTCACGATTTTGACTGTGATAAACTGACTATGCAGTGTTCATTTTTTGGCATGCCTGTGCAGAAGGCGTCACAAATTCAGTAAAGTAAAAGATTCGAACATTTCGGTTGTTTATTGACGTACATAAATCTACTTACGAATTTTCCTTTGTGTGAAACTGTGTGTGCCAGAGAATTTGCTGTTTGTCTATTCATGTCATTTTCGCATAACCTTTCATTGTCTGTCTCTTGTGTTAAAACTCTCCAGGTCAGAACATTCTCAATTCATCTGCAGATCTCCTGTCTGTTCACCTGTAACGCCCTTTCTTCCTTGTAAAACAAATTATACAGGGTGTTACAAAAAGGAACGGCCAAACTTTCAGGAAACATTCCTGACACACAAAGAAAGAAAATATGTTATGTGGACATGTGTCCGGAAACGCTTACTTTCCATGTTAGAGCTCATTTTATTACTTCTCTTCAAATCACATTAATCATGAAATGGAAACACACAGCAACAGAACATACCAGCGTGACTTCAAACATTTTGTTAGAGGAAATGTTCAAAATGTCCTCCGTTAGCGAGGATACATGCATCCACCCTCTGATGCGCTGATGCAGCCTTGGAGAATGGCGTATTGTATCACAGTCGTCCACAATACGAGCACGAAGAGTCTCTACATTTGGTACCGAGAGCTTTCAAATGCCCCCATAAATGAAAGTCAAGAGGGTTGAGGTCAGGAGAGCGCGGAGGCCATGGAATTGGTCCTCCTCTACCAATCCATCGGTCACCGAATCTGTTGTTGAGAAGCGTACGAACACTTCGACTGAAATGTGCAGGAGCTCCATCGTGCATGAACCACATGTTGTGTCGTACTTGTAAAGGCACATGTTCTAACAGCACAGGTAGAGTATCCCGTATGAAATCATGATAACGTGCTCCATTGAGCGTAGGTGGACGAAACTAAAATGAGCTCTAACATGGAAATTAAGCGTTTCCGGACACATGTTCACATAACGTTTTTTCTTCACTTGTGTGTGAGGAATGTTTCCTGAAAGTTTGGCCGTACCTTTTTGTGACACCTGTATAACTTAAATATGTGTGTGAGCAAGTATTTCATTGTTTTACAGTATTTCACACGCTTGGTCCTTGCAAACTGAAGAGGTTTTACGTTATGTGCAAATATGTTTTCGTAGCAATGAATCTCAGTGTCCATGAAAATGTATATCTACATCTCTCGAGGACAAGAAGTGGAAAAAAAAGCTATATTTCAAGTCTTATATTTGCCAGTTATTTGTTTGTGAAAAGTTATTTACTAATAAACCACACACTCTCACCTGCCATATTTGCCTTCGAGGGAGATACTTAATCAGAAGCTCAGTTGTTCATGTAGTATAAACAAGATCCAGCAGATTGTGGGGAGGGGGGGGGGGGGAAGCACCAAACAGTCCACACTACTAGACAGTGGATTGTGCTTAGCAAAAACCTGTATGTGCAAAATGGCAGACCAAAACCTACATGTGCAGTTTAATGTAAATGGGACCTCAGGACAATAGAAGAACACAACTGAAGTCGTTACCTGGCGCCTTCGGCCCTCATGCCAGGCCGTGAATTCTTTCTTCTGCTCATCTCGTATGCCAGCGCCCGCGCCGCACAATCTGCTGCAATAGCTAGACAACAGCGCTACTCTGTCTCTGCTGCAGTACTGGTTATTCTCCGTGCTATGGTGCCAGTGGTAACACATATTGTTAATCATCATTTTGAACGAGACGATGAGTTGTTTTACCCATGGGGCTCCTAAGAGCACAGGACAAAATGTTGGTCACGTGCTTAAACGAGCTTTCAGATAGCTTTGGAACACTGTAGACGGCGCAGAACTGAAACCAGGCGTTCGTGTCAACCCCTCCCCAACCCCCCTTTCCCCCCTGACCATTGACATAATAGATGGCGGTTGTATGGGATCAGCATAGTGACATGGGTCGACGTGGAGACGTTACAGAAACGGAAAAAGGAGCTACCGTGTTTGGAAGTGTCCATGACCACAGCTTGAATGAAGTTATCCGCTTTGTTGATGATCAATACGGACTGTTCAACGTGTCTACAAGGAATGGTATAGCACTCACAGCCATGTAATGCAGCGATAGTAAAAAAGATGAAAAGTAGCAGTTAATATCCCCACAGTTTGGTAGCTCTGGAAGATCTGATGGTCAATGAGTGACTCACCTGGATATGACATACTCGAAGGAAGTTGCGGACTCTCTTCCAAACTGAAGCCATTATCGAGGTTGGAGGTTATCTTATACTATACTAGCTTAGCGCCGACTGCTTCATTTGCGTAGACTGTATGGTTTGCACAGATATTTTAGTTTTTCTTTAATGGAATTTTTGTGTTATTCACAAACTGCAACATCTTCTAAACCTTTCGCGCTAATTAAGGCCATAGAAGCATGGTCTTGTCCGATCGTACTGCTAACCAGAAAGAGATTCTGGTATCTGGACTCAGAGGTCTTTGTTAATCCTGCCCTCTGAGTTCTGGTGGTGATATTTCCATAGAAATTTCATTTCAAAACACACATTTCTTTAGAAGTCAAATACCTATTTCCATAGATTTAGCTTTAAAAATGTTTTAATGTACCGGTAACGAAATGTTTTCATAAATTTAACCCCCTAAGGGGCTGAATTCCCAGAAACATCGAAACACTTTTTTTATATATGTTTATATGTACACAATCAATATACGAGTGTAGGTTGTAGACACATGGACGATGGCATATGGAAGTTTGAGTGTGGCTGTTAAACACCAATTTTCATAGATGTATATTTAAAATGTTTATTAGTGCTTTAATAATTTATTTAAAAAACATTCACCCAATTAGTTGTTGAAATTCCAAAATTCTTGAAGCGTGTGTTTCTTTATTTCTGACCGAGAAATCAAATACCAATCTTCGTAGTTCTGGATTCAAAATTGCCTTAAAACGACATGTTTTCAAAAAACTTTTCATCCCCTGCTTCACCCCTTAGGAGTGGAATTTCGAAAAAACCCTTCTTAAGTGATGCCTACAGTATTAGATGAACAGCCACTCCAAATTTCAAGTTTCTGTCCGTAGCGGTCTGGGGTGCCCAATGATGAGAGTCATTCAGCCAGTCAGTCAGGACATTTCCTACAGGGTGTAATGGGTATAAGTACAAATATTTTTATGTGTGGTACCTTAATATGTACGCACATCAATGTGCTCGTTGTTTTTACCCTGTGTCAGACAGTCTTCCCGCAAACGTATCACATAGTTTACTGCCTGATATTTTGTGCACGGTCGTAACTGCACTACACATGAATCGCGCCTGTCAATATACAGGATGAGCCACTAATTATTTCCACCTAGAATAGCTTAGAGAGTATTATAGGAGCTGAAAAGTTTGTGGGACAAATGTTGCATGGGACAACGGGGGCCATAATATGACGTTGGTTTTTTGTTGCTAGGTGGGGTCGCTTCAGAGATATGAACGCAACTTTGTATTTTTAAATGGAATGCTATAGTTTGGTACTTATTTTCTGATAGCGGCTATCGAGACGAATCCAGTGATGTATAACAGTAAGGTCTTTGAAGGTCAATGGAGGTCAAAAAGGTGGCATGAACGTCCATTTACAGAAGGTGTTCGAAGTGTTGACGATTGGTATCAGTGCAGTGCTGCAATCTTCTTATCATGGATTGAGTGGTATTCCTTATCACATCGGCACTTATCGGAGCACGTGCTCTGACAATTATCTCGCATATGATCAGGTGTAGTTGGAATGTCTTTATAAACAATGTCTTTTGCGAATCCTCACAAGAAAAAATCCAGAGGCGTCAAGTCTGGCAAACGAGCCAACCACGACACATCTCCTCTGTGTCCAATCCAACGATTTGGGAATTGTCTGTGCCTCTCATTTCCAGCCATCAGCGAAAAATGTGCCGGACACCCGTCTTGTTGATACCACATTCTGTTCTTTGTTCCTAAAGGTATTTCTTCCAATAACAGACCTAATCTTTCTTGTAGGAATGTGGTGTACTTCCTGCCATTACGATTTCCTTCGATGAAATAGGGGGCTATAATTCTGTCCTCCAGAATCCCACCCCATACATTCGCCGACCACGGTTTTCGGTGTGCAACTTGGCACAGCCAAGATGAATTTTCAGTTGTCCAATAATGCATGTTATGAAAATTAACATTTCCATGGTTCGTGAATGTAGCCTCGTCAGTAAATAAAATCAAATTAATAAGTGTGTTATCCCCCTGAATCTGAAGTTGAGCCCATCAGCAGAATTCAGTGCGACGCCTACAATCAGTACCAGTTAATTCTTGGTGGAGACTGATGTGGTGTGGATGGTATTTATGGCGATGCAGAACACGAACAACACTACTCTGGCTCATGCCATATTCCCTTGCGATTTGACGCGAACTAACACACGGATCTCGAATCAGTGCTAACAGTACCAATTTCCATTTCCTCGTTAGTAACTTTCCTTTGCTGAATATGTTTCCGACGCATTAAAGATCCAGTTGCTCTCAGTTTATCATACAGATATTTAAATGTACGACGTGTATGGTGAGTACGTTGAGGATGTCTTTCAGCGTATAGGTCTCTAGCTCTCACTTAATTTCGTTGGCATTCTCCGTAAATGAGAAGCATATCGACTTGTTCTTTGAAGGAATACATCACTCACATTCGCTTTATTCGACGATACTGGTCTTACCTTTCCTATTAGTGTGTATTGCGAAACCGTCGAATGGTGTTTACATGTCATTGGCACGTTAGATGTATACGCCGTATTCGGCGAATATTTACTATGTCCACGATATAAGAGAGAGAGTTGTTAGCCCATGTGCTTCGATTAGTGACGAAGTGATAAGGAATACCACTCAATCCATGATAAGAAGATTGCATCATTGCATTGATGTTGATGGTCAACACTTCCAACACCTTCTGTAAATGGACTTCAAAGACCTTTTTGTTACACATCATTGGATTCATCTCGATAGCTGCCTTCAGAAAAAGTACCAAACTATAGCATCCCATTAAAAAAAAACAAAAAAAAAACAAAGTTGACCTTCCTATCTTTGAAGCGATCCCACGTAGCATCAAAAAACCAACGTCATATTATGGTACCCGTTGTCCCATGCTACTTTTCAGCTACTATCATACTTTCGGAGTTATTGTATGTGGCAATAGTGCTTCACCCTGTAGATTGACCGTTTAGCGTCCACGCATCCACATATCGATTTCTGGCCTGCCGCACAGGGGAAAATAAACATTAATGGCTTGTTCTTGCCATGTGTACTTGGAGGTACTAACCGACCTAAAAAGAAACTACTGACGATAGCTATAATTATTAGTCTGCAAATGAAGTAAATACTGATGTAATGTTCAGTACAATATTCTCAGTCACAAGTAAAATATCTGTATATGTAGGTTAGCATGATGTTTCTTGGGGTTGACTAATTTTCGTCCAGTGTGCTTAGAGTATCAGTTTTAAACTTTGTTGCTTGTAACTAGAAACAAAAATGTGTTTTCCATTGATACTCTGAATCATATGACACATAACCAAAATTTGTTTAGACTGACTCCACTCACACATTGTAAAAACGAAGTTGAAAATATCTACCGAAACCCCAGAGAAAATGCGCGGGACGACTCGTTTGGGGGACGCCCGGTGTACCTCGGAGCAGTGCGGCGTGTTGTGCGGCCGCCCACACGGCAGTGCGGCAGGCACGGGGCTGCCGCGGTTTGCCGATCGCAGGTGCCGCTTCGGCGCGCCGGAAAATTAAGCGCGCCATTACCCCAAAACTTGGCGCCGAATAAGCGCGGAAAAACGCCACCGCTCTCCCTGGCGCAGTTTCGATAATTTTGTATCGATCCCTGGGCGCCAACAGCCGCCTCCGAGGTGGAACTTTGAGCGATGCGGCGACGCGTAGCTGATATACGTAGCTGCGCCTTCGCCTACTACTAGCCGTAATAGCTAAGGGGCAGGGAAGTACAGGGTGATTATGAAATTCATAACAATTTCAACAAATCGGCACAGATAATTGGCCAATAACAGCGTAACAAATGACACAGTGTGTGAAAGACAAATGTCTATACGATATTGCAGTGCATGCACGTCCGAAGGTACAGGCACTGCGACGACTACAGCTATTCTGAAATACATTCGGCTGTGTAATGGAATGACGACACTGAAAATTTGTGCAGAACCAGGACAACAACCTCGATTTCTCAAGTGACCACCTTAACCAGTTCAGCGCCGGCCGCGGTGACTGAGCGGTTCTAGACGATTCAGTCCGGAACCGCGCGACTGCGACGGTCGCAGATTCGAATCCTGCCTCGGGCATGGATGTGTGTGATGTCCTTAGGTTAGTTAGTTTTAAGTAGTTCTAAGTTCTGGAAATACAGAAGCGTTCGATTCCACCAGTCTCCTTTGACCCATGACGTCACAAATATGGCGGAAATGACCATACACTACGACTCCAATATGGCGCCTATGACGTCATTACGTAAACATGACCACAAACACGAAAATACATTGAAAAACCAACACAAACACGTTCCACAAAAAACCTAATGAAACTAACGGGACAAGCGTGGGAAATTGGGGGTTTTTGGGTGGGGACAAAGTAAATATAAACAAATTTAGACACACTCCACCATACCATACCGCACAAAACTCCCCAAATTCCACTAAACAAAGCTCCCGAACCCACAAATTGGAATCGAACACTTCCCTTGACCTGTTATCCTTACGACATCTCCACATATAGCCGTCCCTGGTCCGAGACGCTGGAACTTTAGTAAGCCTCATTTCTTCACGACACACTGAACACTTCACGACTTCATCCAAAAATCCGAATAGTTGAAGACATTTTATTAGAGACAACGCACTGTCCCCCATCATCGCCGCAACAGAAAACTTGCCAGTCATATCCATACCTATCAAAGAAATAAAAAAACCAATTGACCAAAATTCACACACGACGAACAGAAAGAAACTACAATAACGTCGAAATAACAAAACTAAAATCATTAACTCATTGAAAATATTCCGCTGAAAGCACAGTCCCGATACCACACACGTGCAATGCTATCACGCAAATGAACCCCATAATCACCGACCGCAACAATAAGCCACCTATAAACACGCCACACACGCAAACTAAACCAGAAACATCACCTAACACACCACCAGAGAACACCACCGATCACATCAAAACGACACCTACAAACGCGCTATTCTCACAAAGTAAATTTCGCGCCGTCGTAACGTCACACACCACAACAGCCTTACGTCACGGGTCAAAGCCGACGGGTGGGATCAGACGATTCGGTCGACCGTAAGTTCTAGGGGACTGATGACCTCAGATGTTAAGTCCCATTGTGCTCAGAGCCATTTGAACCAGTTCAGCTATCTGGGCACGGTTCCCAGCCAGCCCCATCTGGCGATGGTTTCAATTAAAACGTCTCCCCCACATGGGACTGTACATAATGAACATACGAGTGCAGAATATAGACACATGACCGACGACATATGGAAGTTTGGGTCTGGCTCTGAAGGGTCCTCGGATAGCCGAAGTGCTTAAGGCGACTGCTCACGACAAGTAGGAAATCTGGGTTCGAGACCCGACTCAGCACAAATTTTCGATGTCGTCATTCCATTATACAACTGAAGGTTGCCCGTATTCGCAAATGCGAGTACATTTCACAAATGTTTATAAATGATCTATGTGTCCAGCCTTCGTCGCACGTCGCGCATCCAACCGGTAGTCCAGTTCTGCCCGTGCGCGAGCCAGCGTATTGAGAGTGACGGCAAGGACAGCTGCTGCGACGCGGTGTCGCAGGTTTTCAAGGTTTTGTGGCAGAAGTGGAACATAAAAGCTATTAGAAGGCGTCAAGTTCGTGGTCGCTCTAGTAGCACCAGGTCAGCGGCCGCGACAGTGCCTTTCCAGCAACACAAAGACGGATACGTGGAGGGGTGCTCAAACCAAATGGTTCAAATTGCTCTAAGCACTATGGCACGTAACATCTGAGCTCATCAGTCGCCTAGACCTAGAACTACTTAAACCTAACTAACCTAAGGACATCACATACATCCATGCCCGAGGCAGGATTCGAACATGCGACCGTAGCAGTAGTGCGGTTCTGGACTGAAGCACCTAGAACCGTTCGGCCACAGCGGCCGGCGGAGGGGTGCCATCTTGTATAAAGATGAAATCCGTGCCTTAAGTTTCAAGTCGTGGCATGAGTCACAATTGCACCATGTCGATATAGGTTATATCCTTGGCAGGAGAGTCCATAGACTGCCTTGTTGGACACGACACAGGATGCGTTAACTTTGATTCCAGACGTGTTCGACAGGTGCATATGGATTCTTCGTCCACCAATATGCTTGTGTTCTGCCAGTCGACGTTTCCGAAAGGTGAAAAGTGGATTTGACACTGAAGTGCTTGTGTATTCGTCATTTTCAAGATTATTCTGCCAACAAATGCGAGTTTGTCGTCATAGCTTATGGCTTGGAGCTGCTGCTTGTGCAGCATCACTCTTAATCGCTTATCGCTTCCGAAGGACTTTGCTCAGAGTTGGTTGAGGGGTGTTCAATTCTGCTTTTGTTCGACAGCTAGACCTTGTCGGAATTCTCAACATCACATCCCTCATACGGTCCAGTGTCGCTCCTGACGCACGAACAAACAGCCTCCTATAATTACTTTACCATTTCAATATCTTATCGTAAACTGGTGGTGTCTTATGAAAATTGCCACGGGAAGCTCTATGCACACTTACTTGTAATTGACGACGGGTAAATTACTCGTACATCACACAAAATCAAATTATAGCACACAAAATGGTTTCTCTACCTGATTCGCTGCCACTTTCAGCAACTACTTCCGGTGGCGCTTCTCTAGGCAATTTTTCAAACTAACTTGTCAGCACCACGTCCAAATAAACTTCGAGAGATTGACCTTAACGCGCTGTGTAATTTGTTACGTTATGTTTAAGCATTTTCATATACCAATTTTTTAACATGTTTCATGGGCTCTAAACTTACCATGTATACTATGCTTTAAATTGCGTCTTGAAGAAACTCTGAAGTAGGAGAAGAGGAGGACTAAAGTACAAACGAGTCATTTAACACTGCAAAGTAACAGGTGAATTCGGCCTCCAGTTTAACGTGAGGAAGAAACAGCCAGCTCCGTCATAACACAACAGCATTAGCATGTGGAGGCTGCTGTAGCGAGAGGCAGGCAAGAGGCTCTGCCATGATGCTTACATCAAGACGAGTATACACTTAAGGCGTCACAGATCCTGCTGATCATTCGCATGGTCCTTTTTAAACATATCTATAGGCCTATCTACATGGATACTCTGCAAATCACATTTAAATGTCAGGCAAAGGTTGCATCGAATCACCTTCACAATTCTCTATTATTCCAAACTCGCGTAGCGTGCGGCAAGTACGACCACATATATCTTTCCGTACGAGCTCTGATTTCGCTTATGTTGCCATGGTGATCTTTTCTCCCTATGTAGGTCGGTGTCAACACAGTATTTTCGCATTCGGAGGAGGAAGTCGGTGATTGGAATTTCGTCAGAAGATTGCTCCGCAACGAAAAACGCCTTTGTTTTAATGATGTCCATTCCAAATCCTGTATCATTTCAGTGACACTATCTCCTCTATTTCGCGATAATACAAAACGTGCTGCCCTCCTTTAAACTTTTATCTCCTTATTATAATTTCCCAAGAGTAGCTACCAGATAATTTGCTAATGTGCACTGTTGCCCCACTTGTGGACAAGTAACAAATATTCTGAAGTGACTGCAGATGGGTTCTACATTGTTACGGAGCCAAAGAGTAATATCATTTCATGAAGACTGCTTTACTCTTCATTCCCTTTCACTGCATCCGTTGACAACTCTGGTATTCCTACGTATGCTTAAAAAAGTATCTGAATGGTCAGTTTTTAAAATATCCAAGAGATGTTTTTCGCACTAGCAGTATAGGAAATCAAATGTATGTGTAGGAAAGTAATAGCTATAAAACGTGCTTGGTTGATCTGGGGGAGGGGACCAAACAGCAGTGTTATCAGTCGCATCGGATTAGGGAAGAATGGGTTAGGAAGTCGGTGGTGCCCTTTCAAAGGAACCATTCCGGCATTTGCCTTAAGTGATTTAGGGAAATCATGGAAAACCTAAATCACGACGGCCGGACGCGGGTTGTGCTTGATGCAAGTCTGTACTACAGTATCGGATCAGAAGTATCCGGGCACTTTTACGTAGTGTAGAACTGACCATTAAGGGGAGAAGGTGGCGGTCTTGCACTGATAATTATGTAAATCCATATCTTTGCCATTTTTTGGTCAATCTCATTGAAATTTTGCACACTTATGTGTAAAGATCTAATATGATTTTTAACAAAAATTCAGAATTTTTAATAACAATCTAATGCAGTGAGATAATTTTGAATTTTTTATTGCATTTTTATTTTAAGGTACACTTTTTCATAATTTCGAAGCAAATTTGTCATTTTTTTAATGCTAAAATAACCTACACTAATACATGTACAATTAAGTGCAGTAACTTTTTGGTAAATTAATGCTATTATTTTCTGTGATATTTTGGATTCGAACATTTTTTACAAGCAAACTTTTCAATATATTATCAACCACAAAACTGTGTATAATATCTCGATTAAAATTTTGATCCACTTAAATATTCCTTCAAAGTAAAAGAATAGGTGTGCCAAATTTCATTGCAATCCTTTTGGCAGTTTCTGATATATGTGTTCCTGAAAGCAGGAAACCTTAAGTTGCCGAAAAATCATTTTAAAGTTTGGATGAAATGAAAAAAAAATAATAATAATATGCCTTTATTGTCTGCAACAAGTCTTCGGAGTCGACCACCCATCCTCTTCTGAATATGGCCTAAGCACTCCAGTTTCTCGATAGTGCAATCTTTTCCATAGGGCTGACTTTCAACTACATTCTTGACAGCACTAGAGTCTCCATCTCCTAAATACTGTATGTATCTTACTCCATACTTTTGCAAAGATCTATGGAAAATGAATTTTATACCTGCAGCTTCCATCCCACCACTGAAGCCTGCATAATTTCTGCTGCAAACAGCTTTATGGGCTTCTTGCCATTCTGTTTCTTTACCTGCATCAATATATTTCTTGTGCAAGGAACATGCAGAACAATATTTAGACATCACCTCTAAGTCTAATACTTTTCCTGTGTCGACACTAATGATTGTTGAAACTCCATACAGTGAAGTATGCCCCCTCTTCATCCAGGAACTGTCAAAGGAAACTGCTATATTGTTGCTTGTCAATTTTCTTGAATTGGACTGCCATTTTCATGCTCTCTTCACTTACTTCAGCAACTGCATTGAGGAGGACAGTATTTATTGCAGAAAATTTTAGGCGAGAACCAGGCATGTTCATAATACCACATAAAAGGTTTCCACCATCTCTTCCAATCCCTATACATCTTAGTCCACAAGAAAATCTCATATTGGCTTCATAGATTCTATTTCTGACCTTTGATGTCTTGAATGGTCTGTCAGCATCACAGTTTTGACTCAAAATGTGCAATGTGCAAACCAAACCTTCTCTCTTTCCATCATCAACCATATCCACATTTCCTCCACAAACAGAGTACTTGCAGGATTTTCTAAGTGCTTGTGCCACCATTTCCAGATCCACAATTCTGAAACCTGTATTTCTGTCATGATTTGTTTCTTCGGACACAATCCCTGTCCCAAGTTTTATTTTAGATACACTTGGTGACAAGCTAATGTTAGCATCTGCAGGCCTGACCCTAACCTCAATGTCAGTTTTTCGCTTTATATCGGAAATATGGGACTTACTATATTTTTTTAAATACTTTACCAGCCCTAGGCATTGTAAAAGGGATCAACAGATTCAACTTTGCACAAAGAATGGCACAATAAATCAAGCGTCACTCGAATTCCACTGAACAGCACAAAAGTTGTTTACAACACTCCACAGCCTTCTATACCACACTGATTGAAGCAGAAAATGGCTGCACAGCCTTCTTTACAACACTGATATTATGTATGCAAAAAAGCACAGCCTTCTAAAGCTATATTTTCTAGGTTCACAGGCCAAATTCTGCAATAAAATTTTTCCTCCATTTGGTACATTGAAAAGCGGACTTGGCGCATTACACTGCTTAGGGTTTTAATTTTTTTATGCCATTTGTAATTCGAATTTCAAGGAAAAAATTTGGGATAATAATCTCAATTTTATTTACTATCAAATAAGAAAATAAAAATAATTTGTAAATTTTTCATTATTTCTGCCACCGTCTCCCCTTAAATGTGACGAGAGGTGGACCCGTCAGTAAAGGGGAGGCGGGATAAGTGTCAATAGAGAAGCAATAACAGCAGAATGCGTCGGTCAGGAGAGCTCAGTTGTTTCGAAAGTGGACTAGTGATTGGATGAAACCAGAGTAACAGATCCATCAGAGATATTTCAACCCATCTAAAGCTACCTGGGTCGATTGTTGGTGATGTGATTGTGCAGTGGAAGCGCTAGAGAACAACCACAGATAACCAAGACCACACAGACCTCATGGACAGGAACCGTCTAGCATTGTGGAGGGTGGCTGAAAAAAAATCGGATGAAATCAGCGTAAGGAATCACTCGTGACTTCCAAAGTGCTACCTGTAGTCTTACTAGCATAATGGTTGAGCGTAGGGAATTACAAAGAATGGCGTGCAACGATCGCAGCTCCTCACAAGCAACACCTTTCCGTCGTCAGTGCTGGGTGACGTTTGAGGTGGTATAAACAGCGACGTCACTGGACAGTGGGTGACTGGTCATCAGTGATTTGGAGTGGTGAGACACGCTATACTCTGTGACAATCCGAAGGAAGGCTCTGGGTTTGCGGATGTCTGAAGAAAGTTTTAGTGCCAACAGCGAAGTACAGCAGAGGTGGTGTTACGGTACGGCGGTGTTTTTCTGTGGTTAGGACGTAGTCCCGTTATTGCCCTTAGGATTTGAACACATTTTAAAGTCTCTTCTGCTGCGTGCTGTACAGGAATAGTTTGTTTCAGCATGACAATGCAATCCGTCATAAAGCAGCACTGTGTGGCAACGGTTTGTGGGTAGTAGCATTCTTAAAATTGACTGGGCTGCCCATCATTAAGACCTAAACCCAACAGAACACCTTTGGAACGAGTCAGAAAGTCAAATTCGCTCCAGACTTCATCATCCAACATCGCTGTCTTCTCTTTTTCGGATTTTATGAGAATATGAGCTCCCATTGCTCCGCAGACATTCGGAGGCCTCGTTGACAGTCTTCCCAGAAGCGATCAAGTTGTCATAAAGGCAATGGGTGGACACAACGCACATTAATGTTCAGTAATACACTCGTGTGTCCGGAGCCAACGGCCTTGCCGCAGTGGTAACACGGGTTCCCGTCAGATCACCGAAGTTATGCGCTGCATGGGTGACCATCCTGTCTGCTGAGCGCTGTTGACAAGCGGGGTGCACTCAGCCCTTGTGAGGCAAACTGACGACCTACTTAATTGAGAAGTAGCGGCTTCTAAACTGACATACGGCCGGGAGAGCGTTGTGCTGACTACATGCCCCTCCATATCCGCATCCAGTGACGCCTGTGGTCTGAGGTTGATACGACGACCGGTCGGTACCGTTGGCCCTTCATGGCCTGTTGGGCGAAGTTTAGTTTAGAATATGTGTCCGGACACTTTTGATCAGGTAGTGCAAGTCTTCATGCTTTTATGATGAATTCCATCCCAAACGCCGTCGGCCTATACATGACGACGTAGAATTATTTGTGTAATGATTTCACTACGGTAACTTTTTAATATGTGCATGATTTTATCGATAAATATTGATTGAATATCTTACAATACCTCTATTATACTTCGCCACGAATGTACCATTATGATTATGATTTTAATACCTTCCCTTTCCGAATATACATGAATCTTTGTAGCGGTACAAATGTTTGCTGGAAGAAAAAGAAGAAGAAATGGGGGATGTCGTTATACTACCGACGAGCTTCTAGTATGCCGCCTTAGCTGTTTGTCAATAACACCGCTTACCGACGATTTATGCTCTCGTACGGCTCGTAAAACTTTGAACCTCAATTTTTCGAACACAGTTGAGCAGTGCATAATGCTAGATCATTACATCGGTTACCCTATGCTCTTTTTAGTAGACTGTTTCAGAAATAATGATAGGCAAAATTTTCCATTTTTCACAGATGTATGCAATTATAATACAAACATTGCAACGTAGCATGCGTCTGCAACAGTAAATTGAGCAGGTATCATATGACAGAATGCTCAGTAAGCATTAAAATAAATGCATTTCACACGCAGTACCCTTCAGGTATGGGTAGCCCGCGCAAATTTTCAAGAACTTTAAGCGTACATGGAAATGAAGTATAATTCCACTAGTATACAGTAGTTACGTTATTATAAAGGTATACACAAATATGTCTCCCCAATGTTGGCATCA
Organism: Schistocerca cancellata; assembly: GCF_023864275.1. NCBI lineage: Eukaryota > Metazoa > Arthropoda > Insecta > Orthoptera > Acrididae > Schistocerca > Schistocerca cancellata. The sequence continues at coordinate 282,647,210 of NC_064631.1, read as the reverse complement.
GCAAAACTTCTTATATCACTTAACACGCAAAGAATTGCAATCGAAGGCGCTTTGATACTGTAGCAACGTACAGACAATTACCATGCACAATTACATTCACAAGAGAGACACAACCGGCACTAACAATTAAATATTCAGGTTTTATGATTTTTAAATGGTGTGGTTTGCAATGCCTGATTCAGAAAATCTTATTTCATAAGATATATCCCTAGAAATCTACTAAGTGCATTTTACACATTGTTTGCACCAGGCATAGGACGTACTATCAAGTATATATGAAGCCAAAACCAACAGAAATCAACAGCAATACCTAAATTTCATGGGTCAGTATATATACCGCTCATCCTCAAGGATAAAATTAAATAAGAATTAAATATTTGAATGGAAGAGGGAGTTACGAAAAGAACAAATTCCCGCACTTACCTACGCCATAGGTGATAAGAAACACAATGGATCTTTAAGGGTTTGTGGAGACTTTAAGGGAGCTTTAAATTATTAGTCAATAATAGAAATATATCCAGTACTAAGACCTGGGGATACCGTCAACATTAGCTGGAAGAACACATTTTTTTTAATATCAGATCTCGCTGATTCATATTTACGAATGCCGTTAGTCAAGGAATCACGCTTGATATTAATAGTGAACATATCCTTAGATTATATTCATATCCCTCAGTTTAACTTATTAATCGTCATAGGAATAATGAAAAGACCTGTAAGCACAATCAGAAGAATTTCAAGATCTGGGAATTACTTAGATACGAGGGCTGTCCAGAAAGTAAGTTACGATCGGTCGCGAAATGGAAACGACTATGAAAATCCGATAAAGCTTTGCAAAGATGTGTTGGGCAGTGTCTCTAGTTTGACTCTAGGTAGAATTATGTCGCTCTTTTCAATCCTGAGCTCTTAGTGAGCGCGTAAAGATGTTATAGAAAATAGTGTCTCCCGCCAAGTACGAGGGCCTGGTGACAATTTTCCCCTGAAGCTATGCAACCAACGTTACATAACTGTCGTGCGGTTTCTTCTTCAAGACAATTCTCAGACTCATTCTGCAGGGGCAATGAAGATGTTCCTGCATCGTTTCAATTGGAAATGTTTGGTTACCCACAATTCAGCCCGTAATTGTCTCCCACTGAGATTCATCTCTGCTCAAACGAACCGCTGGCTATGAAGACAACATTTTGGCATAGACAACGAGCTTTAGGCCAGCGTAGAGAATTGGCGGAAGGCACTGGCGGCTGCCTTCTATGATGAGGGTATTGGAAAGTTGGTACAACGCTACGACCAATGTCTGAGACAGAACGGCGACTACGTAGAGAAGTAGCTGAAAGGTGTAATTAAGTGTTACAAATGAAACATTTCTGATTTTCACTGTGATTTTCATTTCGCGATGAGTCGTAACTTACTTTTTGGACAGCCCTCGTATATTAATCATCATCCGCATATTGAGTGTCAGGAGGTAGCTGCATATAACGTAACAGTATTTGATTGACCAAAGAAAAACAGCTACACGTCATACCTATTCCGCGACCAGCCGGGAAATGTTCACTCTAAGCATCAATAATGGTAAACTGTTGGCTGTTCATTATGCATAGCAAGGCGACAGTTATTTGAATCTAAATTTCAACAACAAATACAAAAGAAAGAACTATTAAACTGACAAGGCGCCTCAGACCGCACGGCTACCCCGCGCGGTCGTATTTAAATATTTATTTTTTTCTATTGTTGTGATCTTTAGTCCAAAGACTGGTTTGATGCAGCTCTCAACACTATTCTACAGTGTGCAAGGCTCTGCATCTCCGAGTACCTACTGCAACCTACATCCTTCTGAATCTGTTTACTGTATTCATTCTTGGCCTCCCTCTACGATTTTTACCCCACACGCTTCCCTCCAGTACTAAATTGTTAATCCCTTGGTGCCTCAGAATGTGTCCTATCAACCGATCCCTTTTTCTAGTCAGGTTGTGCCAGAAATTTCTTTTCTTCTCAATTCTAATGAGTACCGCCTCATTAGTTACGTGATCTACCCATCTATTCTTTAGTATTCTTCTATAGCACCACATTCAAAAGCATCTATTCTCTTCTTGTCTGAACTGTTCTTGTCCATGTTTCACTGCCATATATGTTACATAGAATTAACGTTTAATTACGTTATATCATCAGTTTTGTAAATGATTGCTTTTTGGGTCAGGTCTGTATTCTACACACATCAAACAAGTTTTGCATCACCCAGGTTCCCAGAGTTCCGGAACCTATACAGAAAATTGGAATACAGATCATAATAAACAACATTTTCGACCTTTTTATTGCTCAAGAAAACGACACATTGCATGTTGTACCACCATACAGCGAGACCTTCAGAGGTGGTGGTCCAGATTGCTGCACTCACCGGTACCTCTAATACCCAGTAGCACGTCGTCTTGCATTGATGCATACCTGTATTCAACGTGGCATACTATCCACAAGTTCATCAATGCACTGTTGGTCCAGATTATCCCACTCCTCAACGGCGATTCGGCGTAGATCACTCAGAGTGATTGGTGGGTTACTTCGTCCATAAATAGCACTTTTCAATCTATCCCAGGCATGTTGGATAGGGTTCAAGTCTGGAGAACATGCTGGAATACAGATCATCAAGCGATGTCTTTATCCTGAAGGAAGTCATTCACAAGATGTGCGTGATGGGCGCACGAACTGTCGTTCATGAAGACGAATGCCTCGCCAATATGCTACCGATATGTCTGCATTATCGGTCGGAGGATGGCATTCACGTATCGCACAGCCGTTACGGCGCCTTCCGTGACCACCAGTGGCGTACGTCGGCCCCATAATGCCACCCCAAAACATCGGGGAACCTCCATATTGCTGCACTCGCTGGACAGTGTGTCTGAGACATTCAGCCTGACTGGGTTGCCTCCAAACACGTCTCCGGCGATTGTCTGTTTGAAGGCATGTGCGACACTCATCGGTGAAGAGAACGTGATGCTAATCCTGAGCGGTCCATTCGGCATGTTGTTGGGTCCATTTGTACCTCGCTGCATGGTGTTGTGGTTGCAAAGATGGACCTCGCCATGGTCGTGGGGAGTGAAGTTGAACATCATGTACACTATTGCGCACAGTTTCAGTCGTAACATGACATCCTGTGGCTGCACGAAAAGCATTATTCAACATGGTGGCGCTGCTGTCAGGGTTCCTCTGAGCCATAATCCGTAGATAGTGGCCATCCACTGCAGTAGTGGTCCTTTGGCGGCCTGAGTGAGGCATGTCATCGACAGTTCCTGTCTGTCTGTATCTCCTCCATGTCCGAACAACATCGCTTTGGTTCACTTTGAGACGCCTGGACACATCCCTTGTTGAGAGCCCTTCCTGGCACAAAGTAACAATGCGAACATGATCGAACCGCGGTACTGACCGTCTAGGCATGGTTGAACTACAGACAACACAAGCCGTGTACCTCCTTCCTGGTGGAATGACTGGAACTGATCGGCTGTCGGACCATCTCTGTCTAATAGGCGTTGCTCATGCATGGTTGTTTACAGCTTTGGGCGGGTTCAGTCTCTATAAAGCGGAAACTACGTTTTCACAATGTCATAGGGACTATGTCTGTGATACAATATCCACAGTCAACGTCTGTCTTCAGGAGTTCTGGGAACCGAGGTGATTCAAATTTTTTTGATATGTGTATGTAGCAACAGCTTATCTTAGAAATAACAACATTTATGTCGACAGGAGACAACAGTGACTGATTATTTTTAGAACAATTCAGTTACCCGACACACTCAGATTTATTTCAATCGAAATAACCGCTTTCGGTCGACATCGGTCATCCCCAGATCACATAACACAGTTAGTGGGCCGGCCGGAGTGGCCGTGCGGTTCTAGGCGCTACAGTCTGGAACCGAGCGACCGCTACGGTCGCAGGTTCGAATCCTGCCTCGGGCATGGATGTGTGTGACGTCCTTAGGTTAGTTAGGTTTAATTAGTTCTAACTTCTAGGCGACTGATGACCTCAGAAGTTAAGTCGCATAGTGCTCAGAGCCATTTGACCCATTTTTGAACAGAAAGTGGTTCAGTCTCTATAAAGCGGAAACTACGTTCTCACAATGTTATTACATAACCCCATTTCTGTTGTTTGTAGTAGAAATAATCTATGCTTACTTTGGGTAGTCATCTCTGTCTTTTCTTATGTTCTGGAAATCAGCAAAGAATTTCCGTGCCCCGCCTACTGTCCATTCGCCTGTCCACCTCCACTTGACTTTCTTTGAGGTCATAAGTACGTCTTTTACTATTGCCTGTTCCCTGATTTGTTTGTTTCTCTTCCTTTCTCTTCTAATAGTTCCCAAAATACATCTCTCTATTGCTCACTGGAAAATCCTAAGATTTTGAGTAGTTTTGCATCAAAAGTCAATATATCACTGCCCTTAGGCGACACCGATAAATGGTTACTGAAAAATTTCCTTTTGCGCCTTCTTGCCGGTTTAGCTTCGAAAATCTTAGTCAGTTTACCGAGAGAACTCCAGGTCGTTTCTTCCACTATTCATAAAGTCGTTCCTGCCAGCTGCTTAAATACAAAAACTCATTCTCTAAGTCTACCATTTCGTTGTTAATTTGTGCTATTTTAATCTGAATATAATAGTTATAAATTATTTTAGTCTAGTTGTAATTGATTTTGCCAGCTTACTTTGAAACTTGCTCTATTAAGTTCTATCTCTGTTGAAGTTTATCTACACTTTACCTCCGTCGTCTTCCCATTTTAATGATCTGAAAACTTGCGATAGAACTGCTGACAATAGTTTCCATGACATGGAAGCTCCTTGCTTGACTCTTCTTACGGTTCCAAATTTCCCACTAGCCTGATGAAATCTAATGGACACTGTAGCACGATGTGTATCTTCTCAAGTGCTATTACTACTGCTTTTGTTGAAACTGCTTTCTCAACTGAGAGACATATTAATTGCTGTTGTAATGAAGTTTACTGCTCCAAGGATAGATGAAACACCTGCTAAGTGTAAATGGTATATAGCTACACCACTAGCTGCTGTCAAAACCTTTATTAAGTTGCTGCTTGTTTCAGTCTGTCTGTCAGTCAGTCTGTGGACTGTCTTTCCACAGTGGTAAAAAAATCCGTTAGAGCATTTATGCTTTCTGTTGCATTGCGTATAGTTACCTTAACAATAAGTTAAATAGGTAAGCATCACTGTTGATTACAGGCATTTGCATCACTGATGTGTTGGAATTCCAGCTCGCCTTGCAGTTCGCTGATTATGGAGCTCTCTACATGTTGTTTTGGTGCTGACAGCGCTGGCCAATGAGACATTAGCCCCCAGTGACTTTTGCAACTGTCATCCTCTTATTTTCAGCCACAATTCTTTTAAATGATTGTCTATCACTATCACTAAACACACACTTTCATCCGCGTTGTGACAGCGGACGATATTTTCCCGCTTTGCTTGTGCGTGGTATAAATCTTCTACATGGTGCCTCTAGAAACACCAAACACTTTGGCTCCTTGGCTACGGAAGCACCCATCGTATCAGCACTAACAATTTGCCAATGTTTGAATTCACTTAGCTATGATCTTTTGCTATCTGGACACATCTATACATCGGCCCCAAAAGGTGAAAACTACGCTTCTTGTAAACCTGCCTAAGTTTTTCTTAATATGCTCATATGGCAATGCCGCCTAAACCTCATTCTTGAGTAGATCAAAAACACATTCACCTTGTCTGTAGCCTATTATTTTTTTATTTTTTATTTTTTTATTTTTTTTTTTTTTTTGCGGATACACTTTATACACGGGTTAAACATAAATGCAGATGCTACCAAACTTGCAGCTTGAACTGTTATATTTGACAAAGAACGGCCCCTGTGCAGTGTGCTCAATACGTTGCATGTATCAGTCGTGGTCTGGCAGACTCGTGTGTTGTTGTGAGTGCATTATTTCGGAGCTAAGTGAATTCAAACATTGGCAAATTGTTAGTGCTGACACGATGGGTGCTTCCGTAGCCAAGGAGCCAAAGTGTTTGGTGTTTCTAGAGGCACCATTTAAAAGATTTATACCACGCACAAGCAAAGCGGGAAAATATCGTCCGCTGTCACAACGCGGACGAAAGTGTGTGTTGAGTGATATTGATAGACAATCATTGAAAAGAATTGTGGCTGAAAATAAGAGGATGACAGTTGCAAAAGTCACTGGGGGCTAATGTCTCATTGGCCAGCGCTGTCAGCACCAAAACAACATGTAGAGAGTTCCATAATCAGCGAACTGCAAGGCGAGCTGGAATTCCAACACATCAGTGATGCAAATGCCTGTAACAGGAAAAAGTGGCACCGAAGCCGTAAAACCTGGACAGTGGAGCGATGAAAGAAAGTCATTTGGTGGGATGAGTCTTGTCTCACAGTTTCCAGCTGCTGGCCGAGTTTACGTCCGAAGAGTCAAACATAGCGGCGTTCGCTGATGACAGTGGTATTCCATGCGCCAGTTGGATATTCTGCAGGGTAGCATTACTGCCAAGGACGATAAAACCATTTTGACTGATTAGGGTCATCTCATAGTACAGTATTTGTTCCTCAATGGTAACGCTGCGTTCCAAGGCGACAGGGCACCTTTTGACATCACTTGCCTCCAACGTTATCGTTACCCGAACGTGTCCCTTTTTTGCAGGAAAAATGGTATAAGATTCCCTTGAATACCACACAGGACCTGTGTTCATCCATTCTGAAATGAATGGACGCTGTTTCGAATGTCAGCCTGTTTCCTGCAGCACATTTTGCATGATGATGTGTTTTAGGATTTCCACATTTTGTCCAATCTCTGTGACTGCTCTTACAGCGCGATCATTGAGAATTACGGGACCTTTGGAAAGGAATGAGCGGGCTGCTGAGCAGAGAACATGGATCAAAAGTAAACCAAAGAAAGACTCAAAACTCGAAATGAAATTAGTGTGAAATTAACATCAGAAACGAGGACCACGAAGTGAAGGAATTATGTAACTGTGGAGGTAAACCTATACGTGATGGACGGAGCTGGGCGGACGTAAGAAACGGGTCAGCACAGGCTAGAAGGGCATTCCTTGCTAAAACAAATCTACCAGTTTCAAAGAGACGTCTTAATTTGAAGAAATAACTCCTGAGAATGTACGTTTGGAGTAGATTATTGCGTGAAATTGAATCGTGGAGTGTGGAAACACCGTAAAAGAAGAGAATCAAAGTGTTTGAGGAATAGTGTCACAGAATGATGCTGAAATTGAGTGGACTGATAAGATAAGGGACGTGGAGGTCCTCCGCAGAATTAGTGAGGAAAAAAAATGGGAAACAGTGACTAGAAGAGCGGACATGACTGACATGCGTTAAGACCTCTAGGAACAACTTACAAGCAACTAGAGGAAGCCGAAGATGGTAAGAATCGTAGAGGAAGATAGAGGTTGGAAAACAGTCGAAGAGATAGAGGCCGTTGGGTGTAAGAGCTACCTCGAGATGAAAACGTTGCGACAGGAGAAAAAGAAACGTGCGGCGAGAGTGGTGCGGTGCGAGGTGGCGGTACGACATCTCAGGGGGCGCGATCGGACCACCCTGCCGCGCCATTGCCCTCCGAGTCGGCGCTCCTCGCGCCAATTGAGATGGATGGCGTTCGCATCAGATTTGAGTTTAATGGCCGTCATTAATTGGCGCTGCAGCCGCACCATTTGTCTTAATTGACATTAATCGCCTGCCGGCTGTCTGCACACACGCCACGCCAGCCCAGCCCGTGTACTCTTCGCCTGATAACGCCCGCGGGGGGCTCCAAGTTGGTGGCACGGAGGCGGGGCCGCCGCTTTGTGGGTAGGGCTGCATCGAGACAGCCCGCTGCGGCGCTGCATTCGCGGCGACCTTCTTGCGACGATACGTCTCTCGAAACTTAACGAGGAGTACGAAACTCTTGTTCGCTGACTGCACCTGGAAAGGCAAGCCACCTCCTTCGCCGTCTGTGCTTAGGGCTTTGTACAGATTTAACTAGTTCACTTTTTGGCTTCTGAGGAAGTACAGGGTGGCCAGCTGGATGCCTTATACATATACTCTGCAAGCACGATACAGTGTATATGGTGGGTAATTTGTATCATTATCTTACCTATTCCATTTGCAAATTGCGAGAGTGAAAAATGATTGTATATATGTCGAACATGTCCGAAAGAACAGTGAGCACGTATACATAGCTAAGGCGATGACGGCCAATGATCCCTTCAGTGCAGATGCACATCAAGCTCAAGCTCTAACGGAAATCGGCGGGATACCGTAAATGAGAAAAATGAGCAGGGGGCACGACATCAGTAGTATCTGGTGTAAGTGGAGACGTAGGAGACGTGCTAGAGTATTCCGTGCGATTGTGGTGACCAATGTGTTCGGATTATGTAGTGGTCAGAGCATCTGCCTAGAAAACAGGAGACCTGGATTCGATTCCCAGCCTGGCACGAATTTTCACCTTGACCCATTGATATAAATCAATGCCCACTTAACTCCTTTGTATCTTGAGAAATGATTGTTTCTATGCCCTGTGCAATCCCGAATCGCCCTAATTCTTCTCTTATGGGTCTTTTTGATGCTGTTGCTGGGTCTTCTGTCTGAAACAGCGAAGAAAAACAAAGGTACCTATGCCCCGTACTAGCCCCACTTACCCTTATTCTTCCCTGCTGCGGTTTGCAGTCTAAAGATTAGTATGATGCAACTGTTCACGCTGCACTATCCTGTGCAAGCCTCATTTGCGAACAACTACTGCAGTCTACATCCATTTGAAGCCGTTCTCTGCATACATCTCTTGGTCTCCCTGTACAATTTTTACCTCTTCACACACATACACTTCCCTTCATTACCAGACTGAAGATTCATTCATGCCTCAGGAAGCGTCCTATGAAATTACCACTTTTTCATTTATGTTGTACCATAAATTTCTTATTCCTCAGTTCAATTCAGTACCTCCTCATTACCCACTTAATCTTTAGCATCTTCTATAGCACCACATTTCAAAGTTTCCTATTCTCTTCTTGTGTGAACTCTATTCTCTTCTTGTGTGATCTGCTTATTGTCTACGTTTCACTCTCGTAGAAGGCTACGCTCCAGACAAATACCTCCAGAAAAGGCTGAGTAACACTTAAATATATATTGCATGTTAACAAGTCTTATATTGCATGTTAACAATTTTTCAGAAACTCATTTCGTGCTATAGACATATGGAAATTGGAGGCGGTACAACCGTTCTGTAGTACGATGCAAATGGTGATTCATTAAAATTCCTAACAGCTAAACTTATGAAGCATTTGGGAACACTCTCTTACTGATCGAATCGACCAGTAGCAAACGTAGGGCACATCTCTCAAGTCCTTAATTGTCTTCCTAACAGTTCGCTGACAGACAGCAGTTCAGAATGGGTCGTACAAGTGTCCTGTATGCTGTTCATATCAGAGGTGCATTACATTTTCCTAGAACACTTCGAATAGCTACAGTTGGTCGTTGGCCTTTCTTACGACCTTTTCGATCCGGTTCACATCGTTTCGCACCGTTATGTCATCCCATTAACATTGCATTTTAGCGATACAGGAACTTCTGCTGTACCCATCCGCAGTACCTTATGTTTATAAACATTTAAAGCCATTCATGATACGGAGTAGAACTGCTTGCTGCAACGGAGGCTTAAAACAAGTATAGTTAAATAACACAGCTACAGAGCGTATGAAAGGATGGACGGAAGTTTGACCCTAGAGGATTGAGGCGTGTAACAATCGCTTAATTACTAGCGTAGAAATAATTTCACCACAGTCTCACAATTTTCTGATCCAGTGATTCGAACGAGATGAGGTCTCCGTAGGAATGTAGGACCCTAAAGCTCAGAAGATATCGAAATATGGAAGCGCATTATGACGTCTAGGTCAATGAAACATTGTTCATTCAATTTCTGAACACCCCCAATCGTGAACGCCGAAATCCAATTCTTATGGAATAATGTTTTGGGGTAACTAATCCTTAAATGAAATCTCCGTTGCTCAAAAACGTGCTATAAGAATAAAATGTGGTGCTGAGGAAAGACAATTTTGTAGACATCTGCTTAAGGAGTTAAGTTTTTTGTCTACTGCTGCACAGTATATGTATTCCCTCATGAAGTTTGTTGTAAATAATTCACTGCAGTTCAAAAGGAGCAATGATGTACATACTCATAACCACAGAACGAAAAATGACTTTCATTGCTCCATATTAATGTTGTCTTTAGCGCAAAAAAGAGGTGCACAATGCTAGAACCAACATTTTTGATCATCTCCTGAGAGATATAAAATGTCTGAGCAAAAAGAAAAATTTGAAAAGAAACTGAAAAAGTTTCTCCTTGACAATTCATTCTATTCTGTTCAAGAATTTCTATTACAGGTGTTGTCATGTGTAAAAGGTAGTGGATAGAAATTACTACAACACACACACATACATACACACAAACACACACACATATACAAGCAAGCAAATAAAAAAATTAAAAAATGCTTTTAAATGATCAGCGTGTAGGTATATTTACGTGAAGTGAATAGAAACTTACTCTTCCGCATCGACCGAATGATGTACGCAACATGAAGATTAACATACAAATCAAATGCATTAATATAAAGTAGTAAAAAATAGGGATTGGGCAAATAAAATGTAGCTATGGTCAATGTGATACTTCACGTTTACATTGTCTTCTTTACCCATTACGAAGAGATTAATCGAAAGATATAGGAAATTAAAGCGCCAGATAATATTTTACTGGTATCACACAATCGGACCTCGAACCAAGATGGAGATTCGTTGCTCTGAAACAATTTTTGTTCGTATTAATACATATGATGTGAAAGCCGGACCAAGGGCAGGAGCGCGTGAAACCAGAGAACTGATTAAGAACGTCGTTACGCTTCGATGTCATATTTTTGAAAAGCTGTAACATATATTCATCTTATTTAAAATTTTATTGCAGTAGTCATTGAATCATTGCTATCGTCGTTGTTAAACAGTGAAGAGTTCTGTAGTTATTTCATTCGCTGTTTAATGTGGATTTTAGACACTGCCAACAATGCTATGTCGCCTGAAGCGCCGTTCACCGTTGCCTAGCAATTATTTCCGTATTCTCTCGAGTACTCGAAGTATCCACACGAACGTTCTATTTGTTATTGAGTGAAAGAAGCTACAGTTTTGATCCAAGTATCATGCTGTTGGATTTTGTATTTCGAGTATAACTAACGAAACATCTGAAAGTTCCTGGGAAGCTTTGAACGAAGCGAACGCCCAGCTTCACAGCGACGTGCATCGTACCTGCAAGAGGTATGAGCCACTTAGATTTAAGTGTCACCTATTTATTCACTGTATAGAATCACCTGCAGTTGGAATATCGTATAAGCTTTTAAGGGCCGTATGTGTAATGGAGCACTAAAATACTGGCAAACTTAAGCTTGCCGTGGAGGATGATGTGATTTCGGAATTTGTAGTTAGTACCAGTATATCACGTGAAAGAGCGCATTGTTTTAATATTTCATACATTTTCAAAGGTAGGGTGCTTGGTTTGCAGAGACAGTCCTTTGTAATTAGTTTTCGAAGCTGTTTATGCGCTGTCGAATTGTATTCTCAAATTAATTACTTAGTTCGTGCCGCCGATCTTTCTCGATTGTCGATTACACATACATACTGTGGTCCTTGCAGGGTCATCTGCCGGTATTTTCTTCCGTCTTTTTCTTGTTCCATGAAGAAGAAAACATTTTGGAGGCTGATGCCAATTGCGTAGAGTCATTGTGAGTCGACCTGACACCGTAACAAAACACTCTTCGTCTCTTGTGGTTAAGAAAATTGAAATCATTGGGGTATCATTAGCTGTTGAATCCACTGGGAGTTAATTAACTAACCTGGTGGTTTCATCATTTAGATAACGCTGGCTTTCTATCAATCTTAAATTATAATTATTTCGTCGTACATACGTTTGGATTATTTAAAATATTATTGCAGTTCTCCTCTAATCGTTATTATCGACGTTTCTAAACAATGTTGAACAACGTAATTACTGGGTTTGCTTTTTTATCTTCTAACTACCATCGGGACTCACAAGCCAGTATGGACTATTATTAGTTCTTCTGTTTGTAACTACGCACTCTATTTTAATGAAATTTTGGGAATTTGTCTTGTTAGTCATAATTTTACAAAAATACATCCAAATTTACCTGTGCCTTTGTGTTTAAATGTTGGTTCACGTTTCCTCCCGCACGGGCCTCGCAAGCCCGTGATGTTAGACGGCAGTTTTAAACTATCAGATGTCTGCGCAGCGGCTGTTGGGTCATTTGCTGTTGTTGACTAGCGTTGTTATTCTTCCTGTATTCAACCCTCCTCGTGATAAACACATGCTTATTTTTGTGCATTATTTCACAAAATTTGTCTGTTTTACAAAATGAAAGTCTTATGGAGAAGAGGACTATCAATGATGAGATATGGGAGTAGTTTGAGCTGTTTTTTGATTCTGAAAACTACCCAGTGAATATGAATTTTCCAGTGATAATGACACTGAGGTAGACATCGCTGAAACCTCAGAACAACACGAAAATGTGATGTGATGTGATGTGAGGAATCCCGTTAATAAGAAGGAGAAAAACAATTTAGTGTAAACTCCGTTAAGTGTGACTTATTGTTTTCTCGTAATTGAGTTAAATATGGGCTACAACTCCTCAGACTCGAATTTCTGGTAGACGGAGCAAAAAGGATGTACTGAAAGAAGACCAGGGACTTACTAGGTATTCGATTCGGAACTGAGATGATGAAGAGCCTTGTTTTGCGTTGTTGCTTCGTGTACACTTCATTGAGAAAGTATGTATGTGGGACCAACAAGGAAGATCGAATTGTTTGCAAGGATTGACTGGATATAGATTTGCAAGAAATGAAAATGTTTACCAGATAAGAAATGATGATATCAGTTAGTTCAATGAAATAATGTCTCGCAACCGGTTACACACTATTGTGAGCGTGTTGCACTCCGACAGTGCAGCAGCCAGACGTGAACATAGGTAAAAAATTAGAATCAATCAAAGAAGTTTTTGAGACGCGGGAAGCTGCCCTGAGGGATGGTGCATGACCGTGGATGGACAGTTTGTCACATTTTGAAGGCGATCTATATTTCGACTATAATTCCCATCAAAACCAGGTAGATACGGAATGATGTTCTGGGGAATTCGCGACAGTGCATCAGGTTACTGCTCAAAGATAAAAGCCGTTTTTGGGGAAGGAGGAAGAAACTAGAACTGCGCGACCTTGAGAGAATGTTGGGAGACCCTGGTGACTGAACTTGAAAAGTTTGGATGTAATATCACGTGTGTTAAGTTTCTTACATCTCTCGATTTTTCTCAATTATTCGTTGTCAAAAGATCTGGCACCAGTCGGTACTATCCGAAAAAACAAAGGTGAGCTGCCAGCCCATTCTATTACATCTAAAGGACATTAAGTAAACTTTACATTTTTCAACCAAAATTGATGATAACGTTTCATGTTGCTAGGAAGAACATGGTTGTTACCGTCTTAGCCTTCTTCAAGACCAACCAAGGTTATCACTTTCGGAAGTAAGGAAGCCTGAAGTTATAACGACATACAGTGCAACAAAATGTGGCGTTGAGACCATGGAGCAGAAGACGTGAGATAAAGACAATGTATTGGCCATTAGCGGTGTTCTTTAACAGGACCGATGTAGTCTAATGAATTCATACGTAATTTGGAAGCTGCTAGCTACTGATAAAAAAATAAAACATCGAAGTTCCTTGAGGAATTTGGGAAAGCAACTAGCAGGCGTAAAAAAGTCAACGATTTCATTAGCAGCACGGTATCCAATAAGGGTAGCCAAAACTCCAGCTAAGAAAATGAGAAGCTGTGCATACTGCGCAGACAAGAAAAATTATAAAAAGTCAAATCATAAAAGTGAACCAAACCTGTATCATCGGTACATTCTGCTATTATGTGTGAACCCTGCGCAATTTTCAATAAGATTTATACTACAAAACTATATAGTTCAGAATGAAAACAAACTATATATCCTTAAAAATCCGTCAGCAAAAGTATAGCAATTAGCAATTGTATTTTTCAAAATGTAAACCATAAATCAACAAAATTATTTTAAAAGTATCTATACCTCAAACGTAATTCACGTCATAAAAAGTCAAAATTATTACAGTTTAGGCCAATTTAAACAACATGGGACCGAGAGGCTCGATTGGTGAGCAACACTATACAGATTTCCTGGAAAGCAGAGGGCTTATGTCGATCTCAGCCCATGCTTACAACAGTACTACTATGTGTCACCTGAAGCATCGTTTGAAATTGCCTGTCAGTTATCTTTTGTATTCTATGGAGTGCTTCAAATATTGACATGAATACCTTCTATTGGTTATTGAGTGAAAGAAGCTGTATTTTTGATAGAAGTAATGTAGTGTTGGATTGTATAACTGTACAACTAAAGAAACATTTTAAAATATTTGGCAAACTTAAAAACCTTTGAATGAAGTGATTGCTCAGCTTCGGAGGCGAGGTGCGTCGTACCCGCAAGAGGTATGAGCCATATTGACCTAACTGTCAACCATTTATTCACCGCAGTTATAACGTCGTACAGGCTTTTAAATGACTGTGTATGGTGTGGAGGACTGAAGTACTGTCAGATTGAACCTTGCAGCCGGCCGCTGTGACCGAGCGGCTCTAGGCGCTTCAGTTCGGAACCGCGCTGCTACTACGGTCGCAGGTTCGAATCCTGCCTCGAGCATGGATGTATGTGATGTCCTTAGGTTAGTTAGGTTTAAGTAGTTCTAAGTGTAGGGGACTGATGACCTCAGATGTTACGTACCATAGTGCTTGGAGCCATTTGAACCATTTTTGAACCTTACAGTGGAGGGTGATGTGATTTCGGAACATGTAGTTAGTAACAATGTATCAAGTGAAATAAAGCATTGTTTTTATTTTTCATACCGTTTCAGAAGTTGGGCGCTTGGTTTTGAGAAAAAGACTTAGTTTTTGAAGACGTTCCTGCGCTTTCGAAATGTACTCTCGAATTAATTACTTAGTTACACAATGACAACGGCGTCACCGATTTTTCTCGATTGTCGATTACACATCCATACTATTAATGGTCATTGTAAGGTCATGTTGCCGGAATTTTTTTCCGTCTTCTTTTTCAGCAAAGAAGAAGAGACTTTGGAAACTGGTGCCAACTGCCTTGTGTCACACTGAGTCGAGCTGACACCCTAACAAAAGAATTTGCCGTTCCAGTTGTTTAAGGAAATTGAATTGATATCTCGGTTGTCGACTGGGAATTTATTATCTGTTTGGTTGTATTAATCATTTAGATACTGCTGGCTATCTATCAATCCCATAACATGGTTATTTCGACCTACACACATCTAAGTTATTTAAAACTATCATGCAGGGCTCGTGCTACCATTGCTATCGACGCAGCAAAACAATGGAATGATCTATAGTTACTGCATTTGCTGGTCAATATTGATCTCATGCCATGCTAACAACAATGCTATGTCACCTGAAGCGTCGTTTGCCGTTGCCTAGCAATTACTTCCGTATTCTCTCGAGTACTTGAAGCGTCTATACGAATACGTTCTTTGTGTTACTAAGTGAAAGGAGCTTCAGTTTTTATTCAAGTATTGCAGTGTTAGATTTTGTGTTTCGAGTAGTACTAACGAAATATTTTAAAGTTCCTTGGGGGCTTTAAAAGCTTTGATTGAAGAGAACGCCCAGCTTCAGACGCGAGGAGCATTGTACCCGCAGGAGGTATGAGCCATTGACTTAACTGTCACGTATTCATTTATCATATAGAATCATTTGCAGTTATAATATCGAGTTAGCTATTAAGAGAAAGACTGCTCCCCGCTTAGTGATGGCTGCATCACCGGCTGGCCACGCCAGGCAAAAGCGTGTAGATGTGTGCTCTGCTGTGGCCGGCGGCGGTCGTATGGCAGTCAGCGTGTTAAATTACTGTGTATGTAGTGGAGAAGAACTGGAAAATAGATGCTTTACGACAGAACGTTGTTGTTTTTGGTACATGTAATTGGTAGCACTATACATAGCGAAAGAGCGCATTGTGTTTTCATATTTCATGCAGCCTCAAGGGTTTATGCTTGACTTGTAGAGGCACACATCTTCTCTTAGTTTTTGACAATGATCATGTGCTTTCACGTATTCTCCCAAATTAATCACTTATTTTCACAACGACAACGGTGTCGCCAATCATTCTCGCTTGTCGATTACATACACAGTATATTTTCTGATTTTATTGTAGGGTTGTGATGCTGGAAAGTTACTTTGCTTTCAGGATGTATTTCTCGTTTCGTGATTAAATCATCACTAACTCCAGAAAGTGATAACAGTTAATGCTCTGCTTCCGAATGTTTCGCCCAGTTGTTGTTTCCACCTTCTGCACAATATTCCGACGTTCGTTCCAGCCGTCTTCTTCACGTGCTGTGAGTTTTGCTGTTACGTGTACTCGCTTCCTGGACTCTATTCATTTAGTAAACGACGAACCACCTGACGAAGATGGCTCGGTCAGTAGTTGAGATATTGTGCAAAAAAAAAAAAAAAAAAGGAACAGCTACTCGGCATAGCACCCGAAAGGATCGCACCCACATAACTTGAGAGATCCTGGGATATTATTATTAGTAGTTGCTGAGACATTTACTGCCCTGTAGTGTTAGCTGGATATTAAAATAAATAACTGTATACTTGGTACCGATAACTGTAGACTGCAAAATTTGTGATAAATGTAACGCTTCCTAACACTAGTACGTGTTAGGAACAAGTTCAATATCTAAATTGCTCCACGTGTTGGCTGTCATAAAAGCAATGTTTCTTTTTTTCCAACAGGATCACCAGTTCACCTTCTACCCGTATTTACGCATACGCTGCAGAAATGGCAGCAAGCAGGGGAAGAATATCTTGCTGCTATGGTGAGTGTAATTTCGATCAATGCGGAGAGAAATAGTCCTTGGTTTCTAAGTGTATTTATCGTTTGATGATATCATCATGACTCCCTAAAGACTAGAATGTTAGCCATTTATTCGATTCTGCAATTGTACGTTTTCAGTATCACTGGTACGATGTGAGCAGATATGTCCTTTTCCAACAGTACCTTTTTTCTCTAGAATTGGTAGATAACGGTACAATATTGATGTTTACACTTTCACGATATCGAGAGGCGATGAAATAATTATTGAGTTATCGGTATAGTTTCACCTTCAGCGTCCCACACTTTTACACTTTGATGCCATATCAACGTCTGTTTTGCTGTCGTATAGACATCAATGAAGCCCTCCGAATTTCAACTGAACTTTTGCAAAATGTTTTTCAAGAAATTCTGCGATTACTCTATGGGAACGTATACCAATCCTCACCGCTCTCTCGATTTATTTATGCTAGGCCATAGTGTAGGATAATATGTCAGTTTTCGTGAGGTGTGCACTATCTCAGAAAAATACTGGTACTTATTACAACTATCTGCCATCATGATACGTTAATTCTGTAGGGCATTTCATCAGATGAAACTGTATTCAGGGAGCAGGATAGAGGCATATAATCATTGCTGGTAGTTTCCATATTTAAATTCAATTTACGACAGTTGTTTTCCTTGGGTTGAAGAGCAGGGACGACAAGAACATCCCTTGGCTGAATCTGTACCTGGGGCGCAAATCAACTTGCAAAATAAATTATCATTGCACCACACTTTCACTGGACCATTACTACGAAGCTTACAATACCTATAAACCAATAAGTGTGCTCTGGATCTGTTTTACAGTCTGAACAAAATCGGTACCCTATATTAGCCTGGAATTTTACGACACTATCGAGCTATTCTTTACATATGTCATATGAACCCAACGTAATACGGTGACATTTATAATTTTGAAATTTAAATTCGCCTCACCGCCCACCACGGAGGCTTCGTACTTGACGCCACTCAGCTATTCAGAGCCGACACGTCTGAAGCTGCATGTTAGGGGCGTCGCCGTCAACTCGGCGTCTGAAGACCGTCCGGCTGCAGCACTGCGGCCAACACCACCTGAAAACGCAGTTGCCGATTCAATAAAAATTCGGATTTATGAGATAACATCTTCTCGTTATTTATTTTAGTTCGAGCAAGATGATGATGTGGTAACACACGGGACTCGCATTTGGGGTGACCGTAGTTCAAGTCCCCTTTCGATTCTACTTAAATTATGCTGTTTCATATAGATAAAAATTGATTAGCAATATAGGGTATTCTACATTAATAGAGAAGTGAAAATGTCTAGTATAAAGGGGCGAAACTGATTTGGTACACACAAATAAAACACTGAGGCGCAAAATACGAAATATTTTCTCATCTCTATGATTATATATGATAAAATGTAGCTCCTAAGAGTGGAAGGAATTTAAAAACTATGTATATATAATAATAACTGTGAACCAGCAACACAGAAGACGCTAACTAGGAGATACGACGTAATATTGTAAGGCGATTCAGTACTACAGACTACAGATGAGATTTTATAGATTCTGGAAAAATGTAAGCTGAAATAAGTAGTAATTCTTCCTAAAATCTAGCCGAAATTATCCAACACGACATAGATTCGTAACGTGAATTGTATTCATTACAGTTTTATAAATAACTTTCAAAGTGTTCTTGGCAACATTGTGCTTAGGATATGAACAGATTACAAGAACTTTTATACAGAATTACACGACAGCAAAACCATCTACTACAGAACACGAACTAACTTTCTCTCCTACTCAATACATTACTTTTTTTCTCCTTAAAAGGCACTAATACTGACTTGTACAAGTATGTTCTCTTTACTACTTGCGTATAAGAGCTTAAATTTATTTATTCTTAATTAAAACTGTGTATGAAAAACATTCAATGGGTTTCGTTCACTAAATCGCTTTATATGTACTGCTTTTTCTCTATTCTGTGTTTTCTAAAATTTTTATCACCGAAACAAAAAACTGTCGAATTTCTACTCTATTAAAATTTAAAATGCGAAACGTGTGCTGCCATCATGACATCATGACATTCAGACCTGCTGTTATTAAAACGTTGATGCTCCTCTGTGTTTATAGACATTACCGAGGATGACAGTAACCGATCGGGGTAACCGTAACGTAACTCATTTAATATATCAAGATGCACAGTAGCTGATGGGAATAACACATAGTATACAAAAGAGAAAAATTTAAAAGTTATTGGACGTTCCATTTGTTCAACGACCGGGTGAACATAGGTATCCCATATTCTGAAGTTGTACAAGGTCTTCAAAGTTGTAAATGGTTCCTTTATAGTAACTGAAGGCTGAAGGAAACGAAATAGAAATGAAATCTGAGAAGAGATTAACCGAAAGTTTAATATCTGCAGGAGAGTTACTGTGTCCGCAATTTTGAATCAGAATTAGCATAGCATTTGAAAGTGCTGTAAGGCAGCTGAAATGAAACCACAGTCTATAATTCACATTATAAGTGTGCAATACGCTAAGGAAAATTGATGAATCCTGCTAATTTTATTTTAAGTTCGGTGAAATTTTTTGAACAGCTTCATTGCTGGAAGAATTATTCAAGTAACGATTCTTTTCCATTTTATGGTGTTTCAAGTGGATTCGACACAGGGCAGTTATTCGGCAGCTACCTGAAGTTGTTATACGAGAACGCTCGAACAAAGTTTCCTGAAACTATTTATCCCTGAATTAATGAATTCCAACACGTTCCTAGTGGCGCAATCGCTTTATTTGTTTGTGTTATAGTATTGGCATCAAAGAAGCTCTCCTGCAGACAGCACGCTGACACGACACCACGCACAGGTAAAAAGTTGTACTTTTCTAACAGATCACATTTTACCTTCATTAAAGGGGAAGTTCCTATTTTCTTCATAATAAATGTATTGTTCGGAGTTGATCTTTGCCTGCATAACTCAAGAGGGGCGCTTAAATTTGGTGCAAAAACTGTGAACTGCTTAATCACTACAGCACCCCGGCCCATCGGTCCAACATTCAAACCGGTAACTTCACCTCAGTCGTCCAGTCTGTGCCCATCTGTGACGTAATAACGCGTCACATCTGTACTGAACTGATTAGCAGCTGTGGCCAACTGTGCCACTGTGAGGACAAATTCGTGGCAGTGACAAACGTCGTGTATTATTAACAGATACCAGGGCCTTCGACGACACCTGTTCACTTTGAGCGATCATCCGTTCCCTTGGCCGCAAATATAAAAAGTAATTATAAAGTAGTACATATTCTGAATAGTAAGTATTATACCCAATGGGGAAATCGTGAAAAATTGGGGGTTCTCGCAGGAGACAAATTAAATTCTCAAATACATCCTAGAATCACGAAAATGCTAAAATATACAAACCAAAACTACCAGAAGAACGCGATGCAACGTTTGGTTCCTAAGAAATAAAATTTTACTTACGGCAGTGTCGGCGTAGAGTGCTGCTGTTGGCAATGGTGTTCTGTGTTGACAATGAAGTAAATAATTAATGCCGTTCCTGCTCTATGGTCGACTGGATCTTATATATACCTTTCTCCACTCATTAAAGTAATTATTCTCGTAAAGCGAACATTTCACAAGCAACCTTTTGTGTTAATAAGAAAACATTAACACCTACGTCACGTAATTCCCAGCATTTAACGGTCGTTGCCACCATCAGCACTCTACGCCGTCGCTCCTAAGTTAAATTTAACCATTATAGACGTAAATAAAAGCAGCAAATTAGCGCAATCCAACTGGTATTGAAAACATCATCTGACATAGATAGCTCAGCTGGAAAGCTAGACACCAATACAGAACGCAAGAAAGCGATACTTGTCAAAAGCATTAGCAAAAAATCATTACCAAAAAAGGATCCCAAACAGATGGTAAAAATAGCAGTAATTAACGAAATGCATTATCGAAAACATCACGTAACTTACGTAGCTCCAGCAAAAATGATTGATACATTCTTTATCCCAGTGAGGGTGTTATATAGTTACAGTTTTCTTTCGTTTCACAATGGATTTAGCTTTTTAAGCCATTGGCCAGTGATTAAGCCCACTATATCCCCTTCATTAAGATAGTATTGAAGAATGATTTGAAAATGTGATACCGGTCGTGAAATGAAAAAAAAGTTTAAATTTACAACAACCTCAGCAGAAAAAAATGACATAATCCTGCAGAAAGTATACAGGGTGTTACAAAAAGGTACAGCCAAACTTTCAGGAAACATTCCTCACACACAAAGAAAGAAAATATGTTATGTGGACATGTGTCCGGAAACGCTTACTTTCCAGGTTAGAGCTCATTTTATTACTTATCTTCAAATCACATTAATCATGGAATGGAAACACACAGCAACAAAACGTACCAGCGTGACTTCAAACACTTTGTTACAGGAAATATTCAAAATGTCCTGCGTTAGCGAGGATACATGCACCCACCCTCCGTCGCATGGAATCCCTGATGCGCTGACGCAGCCCTGGAGAATGGCGTATTGTATCACAGCCGTCCACAATACGAGCACGAAGAGTCTCTACATTTGGTACCGGGGTTGCGTAGACAAGAGCTTTCAAATGCCCCCATAAATGAAAGTCAAGAGGGTTGAGGTCAGGAGAGCGTGGAGGCCATGGAATTGGTCCGCCTCTACCAATCCATCGGTCACCGAATCTGTTGTTGAGAAGCGTACGAACACTTCGACTGAAATGTGCAGGAGCTCCATCGTGCATGAACCACATGTTGTGTCGTACTTGTAAAGGCACATGTTCTAGCAGCACAGGTAGATTATCCCGTATCAAATCACGATAACGTGCTCTATTGCGCGTAGGTGGACGAAACTAAAATGAGCTCTAACATGGAAATTAAGCGTTTCCGGACACATGTCCATATAACATCTTTTCTTTATTTGTGTGTGAGGAATATTTCCTGAAAGTTTGGCCGTACCTTTTTGTAACACCCTGTATAATTGCGGTACCCTGAATGAGTAAGATGCTGAGCTGAGAAGTCCGGTTCTAGGCGCTACAGTCTGGAAACGCGCGACCGCTACGGTCGCAGGTTCGAATCCTGCCTCGGGCATGGATGTGTGTGATGTCCTTAGGTTAGTTAGGTTTAAGTAGTTCTAAGTTCTAGGGGAGTGATGACCTTAGAAGTCCCATAGTGCTCAGAGCCATTTGAATTTGATTTGAGAAGTCCGACATTAATAAAGACAGCAAGAAGGGGCAGGTATGCAGGAAACAGTTTATGGAACACATGGCTTCACTAATACAGTTCAACTGAAAAATCCCAAAATGACTGAAACTAAGTACACTTTATTCAATGATACGTGAGGTGTGGTACGCACCTGGCGATGGTATACCGCTCTGCACCTTGTTGTCGAATCCACAACTTATCTGTGGTTCACCTTCGTGTATCCCTTTCAGTTATTAGTATCGCTTTACGTTAAAATATTCAGTCCTCACTTACAATTATATTTCTACAGACCTAGGTAATCGTAAACGTCTAAGTATAAGCTTTTCTTATAACAATGATATTATTATTATTATTATATGATTATTATTAGTCACTAAATAATTAATTTTACATTACATTGCAGGTCGATTTACTTTATAAAAAGATAAGTGTCGAAAGGGAGATGCATTTATAAAAAATTAATATAAATAGTTCAAAAAATGGCTCTGAGCACTATGGGACTTAACATCTGAGGTCATCAGTCCCCTAGAACTTAGAACTACCTAAACCTAACTAACCTAAGGGCATCACACACGTCCACGCCCGAGGCAGGATTCGAACCTGCGGTCGTAGCGGTCGCGCGGTTCCAGACTGAAGGGCCTAGAACCGCTCGGCCACCACAGCCGGCTCACATAAATAGTAATCAGTCTCGCATAAACAGTAATCAGTGTTACTCTTTTTACCAAGACCTCCAAAGATAATGATTAAGCTCTGTCTAGGGGCAACAAATCTAGGAGCTGATCCGGAGAGGCTTAATGAGTCTATTATTGGAGCAAGACCTGTACGATACCATTGTTTATGTAGTTTTTGTCAGTGTTTGAAATATTTTGAAAAGTGAACGAGCTGTTTATAAAGCGAATAGTCTAAGTAGTAGCAAATTGTGTTCCAGGAATTCGTGATTATTGATATTAGGAGTACTTTAGTACAGTTGTGTTAGTTTAGAATAAAAATCTGATTGTGCTGTCTGATTGCCATTAGTCTTTTTGTTGATAAATAAAAAATAAATTAAATATTGTCGCCGCTAATGACAATGAATTTAAAAAACTAAGGAAAATTGTCCCAGCACATTTTTTTGTGGTGTGGACCATCATAAAGTAGGTGACACTATGTCTCTTTGATACCGTTTGTAAACTTACAAGCGCCTCAAAAATTATATATTTAAGATTTAAGTTGCACATACAGCTGAGACACTGTGTATCATGTTGCTCAAATAAATAAATTTTTTATTTTACTTATATCATTTTTGGTGGAATTTGGTGTAACCTATACAAATGAGAGCCTAATATTTGGTATGTGGGTAGGAGAACGTGGGGCAATGTCATTCTTTGCATAATTTTGTGGTATAGCAATATCTGTGACACGCAAAATTAAAATTCAGAGAGAATGACCTTGAAATATAGTCTGTAGTAACTCCATGTAGGTTAAATATAATCCTGTATTTCTTAGCTTCTCAGCTGATTTTCACTCTCCTAAAATAAAGAAAAAGTTGCAGCTATTTAAATGGAAATAAAGTCCCATGCTTCTATACAGAGCGTAGGGGAACGATGCGGGAGACGCACAGCGCCGTACTAGGCGAGGTAGGCGAGGTCCTAATTGGGGTGGTTAGCCGTTGCTTCCTCCGACCGTAATAGGGATGAATGATGATGATGTAGAGGACACATTACCCAGTCGTCTCGGGGCACGTGAAAATCCCTGACCCCTCCGGGAATCGAACCCGGAACCCCGTGCTCGGGAAGCGAGAATGCTACTGCGAAACCACGAGCTGCGGACAGCTATTTAAAAGTATTGTTAATTTTTACTAAAATTTTGCTTATCATGCCTGTATCATGGACACTTTGTCGATGTAAGCTTTTATTACTGCCATATTTTGCAGTGCTTAAATTGTAATTACACCTTACCATTTTCCAAATGAGAGCTGTTGTAACATAAACTCACAATAACCTAAACACACGAACTGTACACAGAAGATTACTATAAGATTTCGCTGCCTGCCACCAGAGCGCTACAAGTTGTAATCCCGAGACCAGCCAAGTGCAACTGAACGGATCACCTGATCGGCAGGAAAATTTGCTGTTCCTAGAAATAAGAGATTAGGAGCGTAAGCAGAGTCCAGCGTAAGTTCGTTACTTTCTGTTAAGTAACTCAACTTGTGGATTCAGTGACGAGCCAACACCATGGAATCCAATACAAACACAGCATTAGCTGACACTGCTAGCGCCCCTAAGCAAAACAGACGAACGCTGCGCACAGGCGTGACATCACTCGCCAAAACACCTGTGCGTCAAGATTCAAACTGGACGGGCGTTGCCGGAGTCACAAGCTGAGTTAGTTACTGCGCTGTCATACTGGCTGAGTCCTGTATTTTACACACCGATGTATTTTATCGGTCAAGCTAACGCTCAAACTCTGTAGCTTCACTAATTACTTGTGACGACAGTCTCTTGCCGACAGAAGATTGTTTCTAAAACAACCACAATTACTTGTAGTTCATGCGCTTTTCTTTTCAGTCTGCTGACGAGATACGGCTCTTTATGCATTTAAATGTTTAAAGGGCACAGGAGACATCTGACGGGAAAGATGTGTCCGTCGAAACAGAAGTCATGCAGTTTTACTATTATCATACTTTTG
Organism: Schistocerca cancellata; assembly: GCF_023864275.1. Taxonomy (NCBI): domain Eukaryota; kingdom Metazoa; phylum Arthropoda; class Insecta; order Orthoptera; family Acrididae; genus Schistocerca; species Schistocerca cancellata. Next base: position 282,622,343 of record NC_064631.1, on the reverse strand, counting down.
CCTTGGTCTGCATGTTGTCAGAAGCCTCTGTACTGATAATCATATTTCTGCACTCACCATACAATTCTGATTTTTTTTCTGTTTCTCTGCAGCATGCTATTGTCTCTCCGACCATTCCTGGTGTTCCCAGCTTACTGAATGAAGAATTCAAGAAGCAGTAACTGAAATTAACAGTTTCAATAAAGCTTTCCCATCACACCAATTCCTTACTATCGTACAGAGCGACGAGATACATGAGAGCCATGAGATATCTTTATACGCAGGGTGCCAAAAACAATTTGACCAAAAGTGTAGGGCTGAAAAGGCCACATCAAACAGAGGAATCTGAATATGGGAATTAGAGGTCGCAGATGCGTATTTTCGGCGCTACATGAACGTAATTGAAATCTGACATACGGACATCTTTTCTCAAAATGAAAAGTAGTTCACGGAAAATATATACGTAAACAAAGTGTTTGGACTAATTAAACGTCACGATGAGATACGAAAAACTTAAAACATCACATATACGTGTATCGTACTTAGCTGGTGCAACACACAGCACTTCTTTAAAAATGAAAACAATCACATGTCCATGTTTCAAGTTACAACATGTCCTAATAAAGTCAGTGTAAATGAAGAATGAATATAGTCTTGTACACGGACTTTCCACCACTTAATTAACGTAACTAAGTAGTAGCAAATGCTCAAACTTAAAAGCGTTTTCACCTTTGCATAGAAAATAGCGGCGAAGCATGAATTGGTGTTTTCTCTGAAATACACCAGGAGTAGTCTGAATTGCTTCCGTTGCAACCATAATGCGAGCCACCAATTCCTATTCACCCTCAACTGGTGCTGCATAAACGCTGTCTTTCAAGGTACCCCAGAGGAAAAATCCAGCGGTGGCAAGTCTGGCGCTTCTCCCGTGTGGAGTTGCTAGTCTCCCATCGGGCGCCCCCACCAGGTGGCGGATTGGGGAACGTTCACCAGATATGTTGGACACCGGGGAAATAAAATACCCGGGGCGGACCAAGACTAGCAAAACAACAACCGCTGCCTTGCAGGTGGGAGTTGTGTCTCTAAAGGCTAAGGGAAGAAAACCCTGATTAAAAATCACCCGTCCCCAGGTAGGGGTTGGACGCAGGGTTGACAGCCCGCTCTGTAAAAAACAAAAGAGTAATTGTTGCAAAACTTCTACAGAGTGAAGCCGGACGGATGAAGGAAGACGGACCTGGCATGGAAAAAGACAATGAAGATGGAATACAAGTAAATGAAGGAGGGAAAATAAGGAAGAAGAGCAATATAAGATCAGAATGGTACTTGGAATGTGAGATCCCTATATGACCAAGCAGCACTGCAAGTAATGTTGGATCAAATAATGAATCTGAAGCAAAGTATAATAGCACTTCAAGAAATTAGATGAACGGGGAATGGAGTTTTAGAAAAGAAAGAAGCGAATACATTTTATAGCTGCAGCGAAAGAAATCGTGAGCTGGGGACAAGGTTTGTTGTACAGCATCAATTAAAGCATTTGCTAATAGGGTTTGCACCCATTAGTCCAAGATTATCAACACTCAGGATAAAGGGGAAATTCTTTAACTATTCTATAATTAATGTCCATGCACCAACAGAAGAATCCGAAGAACAAGAGAAAGTAGTATTCTATGAATCTTTGGAAAGAGCATATGACGAGTGCCCATGCATGATATTAAAATAATAGCCGGAGACCTAAACGCTCAGGTGGGGAAACAACAGATTTATAGACCGATAATTGGCCCTCATAGCAAACACGCAACAAGTAATGAGAACGGAGCAAGGCTTATACTGTTCACAGCATCGAGAGATATGGAAATAGGATCAAAACTGTTCCCGAATAAAGAAATACATAAGGGAACATGGACCTCACCGGATGGAAACACAGTAAACCAGGTCGACCATGTGTTGATAGATCTGAGAGACAAATCGGACCGATTAGACGTGAGGAGTCTCAGAGGCCCAAACAAAGATACAGACCATTTTCTGGTATGGGCACGGGTGAGAGCAAGGATATCTAACTCTGCGAAAGGAGTCCGACCCAGGGCACAGAAATATAATATAACAACTTCAGAATCAGTGGAAGTTAGAGAACAGTATCAGGAGAAGATCACTCGGATTCTGGAAAACGTTGTATAATATAACAACATCGAAGATCAGTGGGAAGCGATAAAAAAGACGGTGGAGACATCGGCAAGAGCGCCGGCCGCGGTGGTCTTGCGGTTCTAGGCGCTGCAGTCCGGAACGGCGGGACTGCTACGGTCGCAGGTTCGACTCCTGCCTCGGGCATGGATGTGTGTGATGTCCTTAGGGTAGTTAGGTTTAAGTAGTTCTAAGTTCTAGGGGACTGATGACCTAAGATGTTAAGTCCCATAGTGCTCAGAGCCATTTGAACCATCAGCAAGAGAGATACTTGGAATTGGGACAACACAGGTAAGACCATCATGGTTTGATACTGAATGAGAAATAGCAACTGAAGAAAAGAACGAAGCATGTAGAAGGACAATGCGATCTCACTGTACGAGGAGGATAGTAAGAGAATAATAAGAAAAACGGAGGATTGGAAAGAGGACTCACCAAAGGAAAAAAGAGAGAATGGATGAAAGCAAGTGTCAAAGAATTGGAGCTCATGAGAAGCAAAACAGAAATAAGAAAATTCTATAGAGAGGAGAATACGGCAAGGAAGCCTTTTGGTAGTAAAACAAGCTTAATAAAAGATGAGACAGAGAATATAATAAGTGAAGAGAATGGAATATGCGAAAGATGGCGCAAGTATTTTGATAGTCTCCTCAACCCTAGAATAACTATACACAGGGAATCCAGTTGAAACGAATGGGGAAGAGGACCCGGACAACAACATTGCCCCACCAAATATAGAAGAAGTGAAAACTGCCACGAAGAAATTGAAAAACAACAAGGCGGCAGGGACAGATGGTATTGCAGCAGAACTGTTTAAGCAATGAGGCAGAGAGCTGGAACGAAGCCCTCTGAAAATGGTCACCAGAATACGGGAAGAGGAGAAAATGCCCCAACAATAGAAAGAGGGTATCATATGTCCCATATATAAGAAAGGAGATCAGGTGGAGTGTGGCAATTACAGACGGCTCACACTACTTAATCTGGGATATAAAATATTCTCTAATATACTATTCGACAGAATTCTCTCGATCATACAAAGGGAGACGGGGCCGAACCAATGCGGATTTCTCCCTGGGAAGTCAACTATAGATCAAGTATTCACCTTAAGACAAATCCTGGAAAAAACAAACGGAAACGGGGTTGGCACGCATCACCTCTTTATAGATTTCAAAGCAGCTTATGATAGCATAAATAGAGAGCAGCTATATCAAGCTCTAGATGAACTGGGAATATCTAGAAAGTTGGTGAGGCTGATGAGAATTAAAATGAGCGAAACACATGGTAGTGTAAGAATAGGAGGAATGATGTCCAATACATCGAGTATTAAAAACGGAATGCGACAATGGGATGTATTAGCATGTCTTCTCTTTAATGCCGCCCTGGAGAGGGTGATGAGAAACGGAAACCTTCTGAATAGGGGAACGATCTTCTATAAACCAGTGTAGATACTGGCCTACGCGGATGACATAGATATAGTAGTAAGAGCCCAAAAAGTAATGGAAGAGACATTTACGGCTCTCGAACAGGCTAGTAGGAACATGGGGTTAATTATTAATGAACAAAAAACAAAACATATGGCAATTGGAAAAGCACATAGATAAAATATGCCAAATGCAAGAACAATGGGCAATTATACGTATGAGAGAGTTGAACATTTCAAGTACCTGACCTCGACAGTTACCCATCTAAATGATACCTCCTATGAAATTAAGCAGAGATTAATACTGGCCAACAGAGCCTATTTTGCCATAACAAGACTTCTATCCACAAGGTTCCTGACACGCTCCACTAAATTAACTGTCTATAAATCATTTATACGACCAGTGCTTAGATATGCCTCTGAAACCTGGACATTAACAACTGCAGATATTGAAATACTGGATGAATTTGAAAGAAAGATACTTAGACGAATTGTCTGCCCAATCTGTGAAAGAGGAAGATGGAGGAGGAGATACAAAATGGTTCAAATGGCTCTGAGCATTATGGGACTTAACTTCTGAGGTCATCAGTCCCCTAGAACTTAGAACTACTTAAACCTAACTAACCTAAGGACATCACACACATCCATGCCCGAGGCAGGATTCGAACCTGCAACCGCAGCGGTCGCGCGGTTGCAGACTGTAGCGCCTAGAACCACTCGGTCACACTGGCCGGCGAGGAGATACAACCATGAGTTGTATATCATATACAAAGGCCAACCCATACGAAGGATAGTCAAATCATCCAGACTGAGGTGGGTGGGACATGTGGCTCGCATGAATGATACAGAGGTAGCAAAAAGAATATTACGAGTACAAGGAAAGCCAGGAGGGCAGAGAGGTCGACCAAGAGCCAGATGGGAGTATTGGGAGAGGACCGAGAGAAATGGAAGGAAACTAGAAGAGGCCAAGGCTCATCATGAGCTGTAGAGCCAAGAAAGAAGAGAAAAGAGAACACAAATCTAGCGAACGTGGAGACCACAGCGTTGGTCCACTGCGTCCAGTCCATCTGTCGACAAATGTCCTGTCTAAGTGATCTCAGACAGCATGTGCAAAATGTGGAGTTGCACCGTCATGTTGTAACCAAAGCTTCTGCCTAACTCTTAAGTGGCACATCCTCTAGGAGTTCAGCTGAGACTTGTTGCAAAAACACAGCCTTTCAGGTAACATGCAGGGGCCAATGAACGAGTCATTCATAATTCCCGGCCACGTGTTTACAGCGAATGATTCCTGCTGATCTCGAACGTACGTTGAGTACCCTAACGTGGCTGTTGTGTGAACTGGAAATGCCTTCGTGGGTAAAGCAAGCCTCGTCTGTAAGCAACACACGTTCAGGGAAATGTGGCTGTCGGGCTAGCCATCGTAGGAACCAGTCAGCAAATTTCAAACGCCTAGGGACGTCGTCCGGACCCACAGCTTTTGTGGCGGGAAACGATGCAGACCGGTCTCGTGAACGACATTTCGGATGTGACGCCTATCTATGCCAAGTTGATGAGGGACTCGTCTGATGCTTGTCACTGGATTTTATTCTATGCGATGTAACACATCTATCTCAAACTCATCTGTACGAACAGTGCGTCTCCTGCCTGTATCGTGCTTATTACCCCACTAAGATCCTGTCTCACTCATACGCTGTCAGCTGACACAACAGAGTAATTCTGATGCAGCCTGCGATATGAAATACGTTGATGGCAAATCCTACGAGCCGCCCTTGCATTCCCATGAGCTGCGCCAAAGGCTAAGAGCATATCACTCAGTTTATTCGATGTGAACCCATATTCCATGCTGCTCATTCATTAGTTTCTACTGAAGTTGGTACACTGTACCTATTGAATATTATGAAAGGATACTTAAAACGAACGCATGCGTTGCACATCAGTCCTCCCTAGCGACAGTGGGTGGAGAGCAGCTTGTTTAGATCTGGCAAGCGCAAACAAGTTTCAGACGCAGCCGGAGTTGATTTTGATACATGTAGAGCCATCAATATGCAACTGCGATCCCTAGTTCTTGTACTCAAATCCCTTCGTTTGATGCTGTCTTTCCGCTCTAGACTTTTGGTTAAAGTGTTTTTCCGTACCCTGTATATACAAATAGATAGATAATCATGAAATGAGTGTAGGGTGAGTAGATGCAGGAATCCTGCACCGCCCCTCATGGCAACGTTCTAGGTGAGGTGGTTTGCCATAGCGGTCATCCGACCTGTTACGAGTTATCAAACGTGTATCTGTGTCGTGTGGATGACTGCGATGAATGCTTATACAGTGTAGTATTGGGTTTGTGTTTTCACGTATTAATGGAGGGGAGAGTGCGAAATTAGTGCCAGCACGTAGCCTACTCCTCTCAAAGAGCACCAAGGCGGCCGCCGAACCTGACGTTCCAATCCACCGGAAGGATCACCATCGAGAGTCTCACATCCCCGTCCGCAGCTCGTGGTCGTGCGGTAGCGTTCTCGCTTCCCACGCCCGGGTTCCCGGGTTCGATTCCCGGTGGGGTCAGGGATTTTCTCTGCCTCGTGATGATTGGGTTTTGTGTGATGTCCTTAGGTTAGTTAGGTTTAAGTAGTTCTAAGTTCTAGGGGACTGATGACAGTAGATGTTAAGTCCCATAGTGCTCAGAGCCATTTCTCATATCCCCTCACTTCATGGGAGACTGTGGAGAGGTTCGGAATTCCATCCAGAATATTGGGGTTAAGACCAGTATTCGGAAACTTTACTCTATCCCTTCTCCTCCTCTTGCCAGCCAAATACTGCCACCTAAAGTTTCATCCACCACCAGGATTCAAACCGGCTTATCTTTTAGTCAGGCGCCACCGCACAAGCGTGCACTCGTGACCACAGCTACGGAGGCAGTTAGGATATCTTTACTGCATGCAGGTTTTGAATGCTTCTAGGCCATACAGCACGCACAGGAACACTTTCGAGCCACGAGTAATATACAAAAAATAGCTCTTTTTCTGACAGCAATCTGTCGTAGGTTGCTGGAACAACGAAAGGCATTAAGCATTTCGTAAAAGCGCAGTTCATTCTTGTTTCAAGAAAACACACACAATTAAAGCCTTGTGTCACTGTCGTCACATGGTTGTAGAATATTTGAACATGTTTTATGAAAACGCATTATAACCTCTTTGGAGATCGGCAACCTCTTCCATAAAAATCAGTACAGATTTACGTAGTGAAATTCATCTCACAACGATCGTCCACGACATCCAGAACGCCTTCGACGATGGCGCCATGTTCATGCCGTGTTTCTTGACATCGGTACAGTCCCGCACTGTCGTTTAGTCAACAAAACACGAGCTTGCCGAGTAGTGGGCCAGATAGCTGGTTTCAGAGGACTCTGGCATATAGAACTCAAGACGAGTAATGTAAGATGACAAAATCGACGCATGTAAAGCTAATTTTGGGCGTTTCCGAAGGGTCTTCTAGAGGGCCGTTAGTGTTTACAATACACAGGATGTTTGTTACAACTTGAGACAACTAAATGTCTGGAAAACGATGCAGCTTACGAAAAAAGTTTCTAGGTGAAAAGTTGATATTAGTAAAGATGACATCTGTCTCTGCTACAACTGGCCACATCCTAACCATCCCTACTGCCTGGCCGGAGTAAAATTTCTATTTTCTAGTGTGGACCCACAATTGTTATCCAATATTTCGATCCTACTCCAAAAAATACGTACAGTTTACTCACACTATTGTTTCTCATTCGAGGTACATGGCGCTGTAATCGACTAATATTAAATGTGCCTGTTTTTGCAAATTAAGAACCGATGCATTTGATTTCACATTTTATTTACGATCTAAATGTAAATCTTTGTGTTCTAACGATTAATATTTACTTTCGAAATTTACCTTCCCGTTGAAAATTTGATTGTGTAGTACAATTTGGGTAGCCGTTTCAGTGTCTGGTTAGGAATACTCTTTGCGTTATCCCCGAAGAATGACGCGGACGTGATAGTTTCTCATGGGAATGGTTGATATTGGGTGGGTCCCCTCTTGCCTCTCACCATAACTGTAATTCACAATAAATGCTCATGACCTTCCATTTCGATATATTTATTAATCTGTAGGAAGAATGCATGTACACAACGGCTATCCGTATTGATCTAGACAATCAAATTTGTACCACTAAAGCAAATTTCGAACGTAAATTTCATCCGTTAGAGGGCAAAAGGAACAGGCACACTTCACAGTTATGGAGCACAGCGCCATGTATCACGAAAAGGAAATAATCGTTCGAGTATACTGTATGTATTTTTTGGCATAGAATCGGAATGTCCAGTAAAATGGCAGGTTTCCATCTGAAAATACAAATTTGACCCCGCCCACACAGGAGGAGTGGTTAGAAGGTGGCCAATTGTAGCACAGACAAATGTCCCCTTTCCTAATATTAACTTTTCTCCTAGAACATTATTTTTGTACGCTGCGTCGTTTTCGAAATGTTTAGATGCCTCGAATTAAAATAATTGGACAAACTCTGGGAGGTTCACCTATACATGTTCATGTACAAGTAAAGAAATCAATTACTTTTCTTTTACATCATCGGCGGTAAATCACTGGAGACAATAACAACATGAAAATACCTGATAACAACTTGCTTATGCGATCTAAAGTGGAATGACCACATCAAAGTTGTGGCGGGGAAAGCGGATCCTAGACTGAGGCTTATTGGAACAACTGCAGCCCTTTGAGTACCAGTGGTTTCTGCCTGGAACCGCCATTTAATTAACTTTTATTAATACCAGTGCCTTTCGTGTGAACACACCGATGACACTGCAAGACAGAGACAACTACTGTTACACAACGTACTTTTTCGAGTTTAGTTCATTGTAACAGTCACAGCTTTCAATTTAGCAGTTGGTGCAAAGAATGTGCTACGTGACTGTAGAAGATTTTGACATGTGCTTTTTGTAGTTATCATATTGAGGACATAATTAACTGTGGAAGTAACTACATCCAACGTTACTGTAATGTAAATTTGAGTTCGTACCTCCGCTATTATAAGTGGATCCGAAATGAAACCACTGGAGTAGTATGAACTTTTGATAGAAAATGTATGAAATTTTAAGCTCATTTTTGCACGTTATTTGGGATTATAATTTGTATAAGGTAGTATGAGTTCATGAAGTTTCGAGATGTGTGGCTGTGTCTAGTAAAAACGCGAAATTGCCTTCAAATATACCTCTAGAAATGATGGGTGGTTGAAAAACTGTATATCCCAGTGGCTCCAAAGTGAAACGGCAACTTTAAAACAATTGATTGTTCCCTTTCTGCCGATGTCCCCTCTTTAGTGTGACAATAAATATTTATGTGAAAAATTTTATTCCAAAGTTAAACCATCACCTTAACTGATTTTTTATTTGTTTTATCGATATTTGAGACTGGGGCCCACCATGAACCATGGACCGCGCCGTCGGTGGGGTGGCTCGCGGGCCTCATCGACACAGATAGGTGTACCGTAGGTGCAACCACGAAGGAGGAGTAACCGCTGAGAGCCAGACAAACGTGTGGTCCCTGAAGAGGGGAAACAGCTTTTTCAGTAGTTGCAGGGGAACAGTGTGGATGATTGATCCTGCCTTGTAACGACAACGAAAACAGACTTTACTGTATAATGAATAAGAAAATAGGAATGCGGATAAGTTACTACGGGCAGCATATGAATGCATTATAGTAGGCAAGATAGACACGAAGCTTACACCTACCACTGTAGTACAAGTTTATATGCCAACTATCTCCGCAGATGATGAAGAGACTGGAGAAATGTATGATGTTGTTGTTGTTGTGGTCTTCAGTCCTGAGACTGGTTTGATGCAGCTCTCCATGCCACTCTATCCTGTGCAAGCTTCTTCATCTCCTAGTACCTACTGCAGCCTACATCCTTCTGAATCTGCTTAGTGTATTCATCTCTTGGTCTCCCTCTACGATTTTTACCCTCGACGCTGCCCTCCAGTACTAAATTGGTGATCCCTTGATGCCTCAGAACATATCCTACCAACCGATCCCTTCTTCTAGTCAAGCTGTGCCACACCCTCCTCTTCTCCCCAATTCTATTCAATACCTCATCATTTGTTATGTGATCTACCCATATAATCTTCAGCATTCTTCTGTAGCACCACATTTCTTCTTGTCTAAACTATTTATCGTCCATGTTTCACTTCCATACATGGCTACACTCCATACAAATACTTTCAGAAACGACTTCCTGACACTTAAATCAATACTCGATGTTAACAAATTTCTCTTCTTCAGAAACGCTTTCCTTGCCATTGCTAGTCTACATTTTATATCCTCTCTACTTCGACCATCATCAGTTATTTTGCTCGCCAAATAGCAAAACTCCTTTACTATTTTAAGTGTCTAATTTCGTAATCTAATTCCCTCAGCATCACCCGACTTAATTCGACTACATTCCATTATCCTCGTTTTGCTTTTGTTGATGTTCATCTTATACCCTCCTTTCAAGACACTGTCCATTCCGTTCAACTGCTCTTCCAAGTCCTTTGCTGTCTCTGACAGAATTACAATGTCATCGGCGAACCTCAAAGTTTTTATTTCTTCTCCATGGATTTTAATACCTACTCCGAACTTTTCTTTTGTTTCCTTTATTGCTTGCTCAATATACAGATTGAATAGCATCGGCGAGAGGGGTAAATGTATGATGAGATAAAATTAATTATTCAGATAGTTAATCATCATCATCATCATCATCATCATTTAAGACTGATTATGCCTTTCAGCGTTCAGTCTGGAGCATAGCCCCCCCCCCCCCTTATATAGTTCCTCCACGATCCCCTATTCAGTGCTAACGTTGGTGCCTCTTCTGATGTTAAACCTATTACTTCAAAATCATTCTTAACCGAATCCAGGTACCTTCTCCTCGGTCTGCCCTGACTCCTCCTACCCTCTACTGCTGAATCCATGAGTCTCTTGGGTAACCTTGCTTCTCCCATGCGTGTAACATGACCCCACCATCTAAGCCTGTTCGCCCTGACTGCTACATCTGTAGAGTTCATTCCCAGTCTTTCTTTGATTTCCTCATTGTGGACACCCTCCTGCCATTGTTACCATCTACTAGTACCTGCAATCATCCTAGCTACTTTCATATCCGTAACCTCAACCTTGTTGATAAGGTAACCTGAATCCACCCAGCTTTCGCTCCCATACAACAAAGTTGGTCGAAAGATTGAACGGTGCACAGATAACTTAGTCTTGGTACTGACTTCCTTCTTGCAGAAGAGAGTAGATCGTAGCTGAGCGCTCACTGCGTTAGCTTTGCTATACCTCGCTTCCAGTTCTTTCACTATGTTGCCATCCTGTGAGAATATGCATCCTAAGTACTTGAAACCGTCCACCTGTTCTAACTTTGTTCCTCCTATTTGGCACTCAATCCGTTTATATTTCTTTCCCACTGACATTACTTTCGTTTTGGAGATGCTAATCTTCATACCATAGTCCTTACATTTCTGATCTAGCTCTGAAATATTACTTTGCAAACTTTCAGTCGAATCTGCCATCACAACTAAGTCATCCGCATATGCAAGACTGCTTATTTTGTGTTCACATATCTTAATCTCACCCAGCCAGTCTATTGTTTTCAACATATGATCCATAAATAATACGAACAACAGTGGAGACAGGTTGCAGCCTTGTCTTACCCCTGAAACTACTCTGAACCATGAACTCAATTTACCGTCAACTCTAACTGCTGCCTGACTATCCATGTAAAGACCTTTAATTGCTTGCAAAAGTTTGCCTCCTAATCCATAATCTTGTAGAACAGACAATAACTTCCTCCTAGGAACCCGGTCATATGCCTTTTCTAGATCTATAAAACATAGATACAATTCCCTGTTCCACTCATAACTCTTCTCCATTATATGCCGTAAGCTAAAGATCTGGTCCTGACAACCTCTAAGAGGCCTAAACCCACACTGATTTTCATCCAATTGGTCCTCAACTAATACTCGCACTTTCCTTACAACAATACCTGAGAAGATTTTACCCACAACGCTGATTAAAGAGATACCTCTGTAGTTGTTACAATCTTTTCAGATAGTTAAACGAGAAGAAAATTAAATTGTGATGGGGGACAGAAATTCGATGGTAGGAAATGGAAGAGAAGGAATAATAGTAGGTGAATATGGACTGGGGGAAAGGAATGACAGAGGAAGCCGCCTGCTAGTATTTTGCACAGAGCATAATTTAATCACAGTGAACGTTTGATATAAGAATCATGTAAGACGGTTGTATAAGTGGAGAGAACTGGTAACACCGGAAGTTTACCGACTGAGTATATAATGGCAACTCAGAGATTTCGGATGCAGGTTTTAAATTTTAAGTCATTTCTCGAGTAGATGTCGGCGCTGACCACAACTTATTGGTTATGAGCTGTTGATTAAAACTGGAGGAATTGCAAAAAAGTAGGAAATTAAAGAGATGGGACCTGGATAAGTTGAAGGAACAAAAGGTTGTTGAGAGTTTCAGATTGAGTATTAGGCAACGCTTGACTAGAACAGGATAAAGGAATGCAGTAGAAGACGAATGGCTAACTTTGAGAGATGAAATAGTGAAGGCTGCAGAGGGTCGAATTGGTAAAAAGACAAGGCCCAGTATAAATTCTTGGAAACACAGGAAATAATGAATGTAATTTGTGAAAGGAAAAAATATAAAAATGGATTAATCTTTGTCTGGAGTGTAGCCATATTTGGAAGTAAAACATGGACGGTGAACAGTTTAGACAAGAAGAGAATAGAAGCTTTTGGAATGTGGTGCTACAGAAGAATGCTGAAGAGTTGATGGGTAAATCACGTTACTAATGAGGGTGTACTGAATAGTTGAGGCTTCCACAGTATAGAGTAGTTTGGAGAGCTGCATCAAACCAATCTTCGGATTGAAGACCGCAGGAGCACACTTTTATCACAATTTAATTTACTTTTAGACAACTGGACTGTTTGAGTAGCAGCAGAATAGCTACCTGTTGGTCGTATTAGCCGTGTGCCAGTTCCTCGCAAAATTCGAATTTGCCGCTGGGACGATACTGTGAGGGGAATGTGCAGCGCAACACATGTGGAGAATTGTCAGTGCGCGCAGACCACTTGCTGGGGCGGTGCGCGGCAGGCTGAGAGCAGAGTACGAGTGTCGGCGGTGTGCGGTGGACTGGGACAGAGCCCATCTCTTGCGGAGAGGAGGTTGCCCACTGTGCAACTCCCCTTCAAAACTTCCTGTGGCTGTAACCAAAGTTAATACTGGAGCGATTGAGCCCGCCCAATATATGGAAGAAGAATCATGTTGTGAAATTATATTGAGCGAATGACTGCAAACGAAATCGGAGTAAGATTTTCTGGAGACCCATACTGATAGTAGCTGTTGTCTAAAGGATTTTGGGATACGTTGTGCACTCGGTGCCTGTTAGTTCCAAGGTACTGAACTGTGATTGTACTCTTCTTTTCTTAAGTGCGATCTTGTCTGGAACTCTTTTTCCGAATTATGGTTGTTGACGGCATTGGTTAAAAGTCTGAAGATTCATACTAGCAGTAGTGAAACGTATTGCAGACTTGGTCTGATTTGCAATTTGTTATTCGGATTTTACTGGTTGTCTTCCTTTACGGGACGTATCGTGAGCCACAGGAGTGATTTGCCGTATAGTTAGATGGTTGTTGCGCCCGCCTTATTAATCGAATGGGTTGGCCCTTAGGTATGGCGTGAACTGTATGTGCAGTTGTGTGTTATTAACGGCGTGTGGACGCACTGATTATTTCACAAACAGTTCTTTTTTTAAGGGGAAACTCCCTGGGATAGTTTTAAGCAAACGGGTTTTGTATTACGATTTGTAAGCTATCGTATTAAGTGGGTTATAGCCGATAAGTTCTTAAATGTTAAAGCATGGTATTAGTACTAATCAACTTTCAGATTTGCATCTAAATGTTAATCTTCATTCCTTTTGTTAGACATGAATAAGGAAACTGAATGCTATGGAAGATTTCGTCTCCGTGAGTGGCAGAGGTCAGAATTTGTTTATATTGGTTTCGAGGAAGCCACAGTGAAGATGACAGACCATGTCTGAGATGTATTTGTTTTAAATTTGTTCTTGAGATTTTAATAATTGTGTTCAACTGGATACTTTACGTAATTACTAATTACTGCGATAAACGACAAGCTCTTATTACATTTAAATGCGCTGCGTTTTGTTAACTGCTTCTTGACTGGAACCAGATTTTAATTGTGAAGATTGTTTAGCATTTAAATTATTGCATTGTGATGTTATTAAAAAAGTGTAATGAAAAGTGTAAACTGTATGTAAATTAACCCAGACCACCAAATCATTTCCCCATGATAAGTTTAATAGTTTGAGCTGTTTCTTTGTTTGTTCATTTACTTTTTTAACCTGATTTGACTATGGTCATCAGCCTCTCTCTTACATCGGACCAGGGGTTCATACACACAATGCCTCTTTTACTCATAGTTGTCTATGAAATGACGATTTTAATATGACACATGGTACTAAAAAATAATGTGAATGTCTGTAATGACGATGTGAGTGAAGAATACTCACTGTGAACTAATAAAGTTAATACAGGCAGTACTTATACGACTGCTGTTGCCACTATTAATGATAACAGTAAGAATAACAACAATGACAATAATGAGTGTGGCAAACGTAAAAAGAATTTATAGGTGTACAAAATAGAAGTTTTCTGATGTAGCGAGTTCTGGGGAAAGGAAATTTAAGGAGACTGCACCAGCTAAGAATGCTAAGAGTCCTGGTAAATAAGGAAGATCTGGTTGGCGACAAGGATGTACAGGGGTAAAGAGTGCATGCAGGGACGATGGTAATTATTATTGTTACTGTTTAGCTGTATCATTAACTGCCCTCTGATGATGGGTAGGTTATTTAGTTCTGCTATTGAGAAGGATTTAGAAGAAGTGGCTGAATGATGGAGTGGGACAGAAAGAATTTGACTCTGATGGGAACAGGTGTTCCTGCCATGCTGTTCAGACAAGAGGGTTAGGGTTGAGGAGAAACATGAGGGACAGTGTACGTTGATAATACAGCAGAGAAGACAGTGGATACGAAAATCTCCACACTTGTCTTCATGCAGCCAGGATAGCTGTGCATATGATGAAATATGATCAAAGAACATCACAGCCATAACGAACATAGGCTTTGACAACCGTTTTAAGAGCTGTGAGCTTACCTGAGAATCTTGCAGGATAACATCGCTGCAATCAATAATTGGAAGGATGTGTGTTTGTTCAAGTTTCTTTTTCGAGTCAAGAGGGAAGAGGTTTTGTAGAGTGTAAAGAAATGCTGATGCCTTCTTGCACATTGTAGTTACGTGCTCAGTCCAATTTTGAGTTTCATCTGTTGTTACTCCTAGATACTTTGCTGAGGCAGAGAAGTTGATGTATGTCCCACTAAAGCTTACAGAAGGCAGGGATTCCCTATATTTCGAGCTAATGAGCCTAGAATGACCAACCAGAACCGCTTGCGTTTTGGGTGGGCTGTGCTTAAACTCTATATCTTGCACCCATTTTGACAGTGTACACAGATCGCTACTGAGATTCTCTATAGGTTTTGCTCTTATACAACTGGCGGTTGTCAGCGTATATGTAATATTTCCAATAGGGCAAAACTGATGACACGTCATTGACATACATGGAAATTAGTGTAGGATCTAATACCGAACCCTGGGGGCGCCTTATACTACCTGCCTCCACTGTGACGTTATAGTGCCGGACGTACAGCACTGCTGCATCACGTCAGGTATGAGCTAAACCATTGCATTGTACTTATCGAAAAATTTAGGCTGCTAAGTTTTGCAAGTAAAATGTCGAAGTCGACAGTGTCAAAGGTTTTGCTGAAGTCTAAGAAAAACATGATACTCACCTCTTGAGCATCCATGGCAAGCTTCAGGTCATCTGTTACCTTTCTTAAGGCCGATGTTGTGCTGCGGTGTTTACGGAAAACCTGATTTGCATTCTTCTAGTAAGCTGTTTGTAGTCAGGCAGTTTCTCAGCAGTGGGCAGTAATCGCTTAGTAATGAGCTTCATCGTTCAGACTGTGATGCCATTGTGTCCAGTAAATGTTGATCTGACACACCTAATGGTTTTTTTGACGCTTTGCAAGTAACGTGCGTTAGATAGAATTTATCGCGATTACATTCGTTTATCTCCATGAAGTAATCACTGAGTTTCTGCTTCGTTTGCGGTTTATTTGTGGTTGCAAGTAATGTGAAGTAGGAGTTCAGTTTTTCGGGTGGGACAATGGGATCAGGTGCAGCTTACTCTGCCTATACCAAGACCACACAGGCTTTTCCGTAGTAAAGCTGGTCTATTTCTGTTGTTGCTTAATGTAAGGGTATGACTGAATTTACCATTTGTCACTGCTTGACTGACTCTGTCCCTCTTATGTTTCTAAGGAATATAATTTTCATGCGTAGGACGCAGTTTATATGCCCGATCTGCACCGGCTATGAAACTGATGAGCTACTTTAGTTTTTCAGTTAGCAGCAGGTTCCCTTCTTACATTTCTGGCCTTTGGTGGAGCATACTTGTCATATAGTTGAGTAAGTTTGTTAGTACATCCCTGAAGTTTTGTTAAGTATGAAAAGGGAACAGAAGACGTCCCGCAAACTACTTCTTGCACCTCAGTTGCAAGTTCAGATAAATTAATCCGTTTTAAGTCTCGATATGCAGTCAAGCGGTCGTTTCTTTCTGGGAAGTTCTATCAGGTACGTCGTGAAAATTACGTCATGAGCAGACATGTCAGGTGCTGCTTGTTTGTATGATGGGTAGGAGCAAACTAAAGTAGCGACACGTTTGAAAAAGAAAGCATCTACTTATATTTCACACTGGGAGGACTATTGTGTAGAAAATTTATGTTAGTGTTACCAGCTGTAATTATAAGCTCGTATGTCGATCTGAGGTTTGAAAGAGCAGATTCGAAGCACGTATACTCGTCTACTTTACGAGATTTCAAGGGAACACTTATCAGACACTTTCTATTAAGGGATTTGATCTCTATGAACATATATTCCAGTTGTTTATATTCATTATTATCGGACGTGTGTGGTAGACTAGGTGATATATCATAGCATTTGTGGGCCCCTACTCCAATACCTAGTCTGTTTGATCTATTACGGCTTAGAAAAATGTAGTCGTCTACAATGGAAGATCGGAAAATAACGCACAATAATTTTATTACCAAAAAGTTACCCAGCGAGGTGGCGGATTGGCTAGCGCACCGGACTCGCGTCCGGCCATCGTAGTATAGGTATTCCGTGATTTCCCTAAATCGCTTCAAGGCAAATGTCGGGATGGTTCCTTTGTAAGGTCACGGCCGATTTCATTCCCCATCCTTCCATAATCAGAGCTTGTGCCCCGTCTTTAATCTGCTCGTTTTCGACGGGACGTTAAACAGTAATCTCCTCCTCCTCATCCAAAAAGTTAAATAGGTAAAAGAAATCACAAATAAACTTACGTCTTTTCTCTGCTTTTCTACATAGCCACCAACGTTCTCAACACATTTCTACCATTATGGTACCTGTTACAATATGCCCTGTTCGTAGAAGTCCGTTTGATTGGAGTCTAATCATACGCGGGCTGCTGATTTCACTTCCGCATCTGGGGCAAAGCGTTGGCTCACCAGGAATTTCTTCATGGGACCAAACAGATGGAGCCCTTTCTACCCAGATCTGGTGATTTTCTCACGAACAGGAGTAGCAAAATGGGGACAAGCATCGGCATTAAGAAGCTTGACACTGTCAGCATTAATGTCGTCGCGCTTGTCACGAAGGGCAAGATGCAACTAAACCAAAGACTTAATGTAGACTACATCATTGACAGTGGTCGCGTGTTCACCAAAGTCAACCAGTAACACACCATGCACATCCCAGAACACTGTCACAAAGGCACTTTCCTGGCAGACTGAGTCACTTAGAATATTGCTCTCACTGTAGAACCATCATATTTCCACTCCATAGAGATTTGTTTGGTTTCGGGTGTGTAGAGGTACGCCTACGACTCATCTCCAGTGACGATTCTTTTCGGATAGTCCTGTCTTCTCCGTGACGTGTTAAGTGGTCCAAGCTTGTCATCCCTCGCAGGCCCTTGTGGTTGTATGTCAGTTTATTTAGGCGCCCATCGAGCAGTAAGTTTGCGAAATTTCAACGTGTCATGAACAATATCGTGCAGCGCACCGTAGGAAATGTTGAACTGCTGCCATAAGGTTCTCAGCTGCACACGCCGGTCGTTCGAAATTTCTGTCTCAATGGCTCCGACATTCTGTGGAGTTACAGCTGTTACAGACCGCTTGGAGTGTAGTGAATCATTAAGGTTCACAGGGATCTCTTGGAAGAATGTACACAACGTGGAGACATTGCTACAGTCAATACAGTCGTCCCCATACAAGCCACGCATGTACCTGTGAAGTTCACTCCGTTTATGCCCTATGGCCCACAAACATCGAACTACACTTTGATGCTCTTCACCATTTGACGACACAAACAAGCGCGCCATGTTCGTTTAGTAGTTCAGGCTTCTGTCACTAGAGCTGCACATGAAAACAAAATGCCCTCTATAGCGCAAACTTAAGAATATATCGTCGTGAAATTTCAATATTCCAGCTGCAATCCCAGGGGAGAAAAAAATTATTGTACGTTACTTTACGATCTATTAATTGTTGAATTCTAATTAAAATGGAAGTAAGACTAAGTTGGTAAAGTAACTGACAAAGTATATAAGAAACTTTAAAAAGACAGCAATACACACATTAAAAAAGTTTTGCATCACCTCGGTTCCAAGAGTTCCGAAACCTGTACAGAAAATTGGAATAAAGATCAACATAAACATCATTTCCACCCATTTTATTGCTTATGAAAACCACACATTGCATGTTGTATCACCATACAGCGAGACCTTCAGAGGTGGTGGTCCTGATTGCTGTACACACCGGTACCTCTAATACCAAGTAGCACGTCCTCTTGCATTTATGCATGCCTGTATTCGTCGTGGAATACTATCCACTAGTTCATCAAGCCACAGTTGGTCCAGATTATCCCAATCCTCAACGGCGATTCGACGTAGATCCCTCAGAGTGGTTGGTGGGTCACGTTATTCATAAACAGCCCTTTTTAATCTATTCCAGGCATGTTCGATAGGGTTCATGTCTGGAGAACATGCTGGTCACTCTAGTCGAGCGATGTCGTTATCCTGAAGGAAGTCATTCACAAGATGTGCACGATGGGGGCGAGAATTGTCACCCATGAAGACGAATGCCTCACCAACATGCTGCCGATATAGTTGCACTGTCGGTCGGAAGATGGCATTCACGTATCGTATAGCCGTTACGGCGCCTTCCATGACCACCAGCGGCGTATGTCGGCCCTACATAATGCAACCCCAAAACAGCAGGGAACCTCCATCTTGCTACACTCACTGGACAGTGTGTCTAAGACGTTCAGCGTGACTGGGCTGCCTCGAAACACGTCTCCGACAATTGTGTGGTTGAAGGCACATGCGACACTCATCGGTGAACAGAACGTGATGCCAATCCTGCACGGTCCATTCGGCATGTTTTTGGGCCCATCTGTACCGCGCAGCATGGTGTCACGGTTGCATAGATGAACCTCGCCATGGACGTCGGGAGTGAAGCTGCGCATCATGCAGCTTATTGCGCACGGTTTTAGTCGTAACACGACGTCCTGTGGCTGCACAAAAAGCATTATTCAACATGGTGGCGTTGCTGTCAGGGTTCCTCCGAGCCATAATCCGTAGGTAGCAGTTATCCCCTGGGGGGCCTTAGCGAGGCATGTCATCGACAGTTCCTTTGTCTCTGTATCTCCTCCATGTCCGAACAACATCACTTTGGTTTACTCCGAGACGCCTGGCCACTTCCCTTGTTGAGAGCCCTTCCTGGCACAAAGTAACAATGCGGACGCGATCGAACCGCGGTATTGACCGTATAGGCTTGGTTGAACTACAGACAACACGAGCCTTGTGCCTCCTTCCTGGTGAAATGACTGGAACTGATCGGCTGTAAGACCTCCTCCGTCTGATAGGTGCTGCTCGTACATGGTTGTTTACATCTTTAGGCGAGTTTAGTGACATTTCTGAACAGTCAAAGATACTGTGTCTGTGCTACAATATTCACAGTCAACGTCTATTTTCAGCAGTTCTGGGAACCGGGGTGATGCAAAACTTTTTTCATGTGTTAGTAATGAAGTAAAACAAAAACAATCGAAATAATAGTTAAGTTTATGGTTAACTAGAATTTACAGTAACAGTGTAAACATACAAAGTAGTGGAATGAAGAGTTCACAAGTCCTTAGATCCTTGCTTTCCAGTTCATTTGCATTGAAAACTGATCTGTTTTGATTTTAGGTCTTCAACATTATACTGTCACTATTTGTCCGCACGTTTTGTGGACACATGTTCAGAATATATAATCTTATAGAGGTGAGATTCTCTCATATTGTCAGACCTGACTCCACAAGTTTCTTTTTCCCTCTGAAGATTTGATATCTTTTTTTGTACGACACGAACTTTTCTATAATTAATCTCGGTTTCGTAGATGAATTCTGTCAATGTCATTCAATGTGCCTGCAGGTCTAGGTTCTTGCGGACAAGATTCTCTGATCTCTCTGCTGTTCTTTGGAATCCCGATCAGTCTGGGATCATTTTAATGTTATTCAAGTTCGTCATACTTCTCGAGCAGTTTCTGATCGAGCAACTGAGCTCTCTCCTCAGTTTCTTTTAATGACCTGTTCAGAGCACTGATGTCGCTCGCATCAAACTCCATAGTTCGCTGTGTTTTGTCCGTCACTGCTGCAGTGACAGCATCAGTGATGGATTGAACAACAAACCCAGACATGTCCTGTGCTTGTAGACCGTCACTAATCTCAGCCTTGATAAGTCTCACCTGTTAAGCATACTATATCTTCTTTAACGTCTTTAAGGTGAACACGTCCTTCGCTCAAACAATGCCTATCGTCTGCACCACAAAGGCGGCGTTTCAAAGAGAACCACCAGCCGAAGAAAGGCTACACCACCCGGATAAGGTGGGTGGTACAAACTTATTGACATACTGAAACTATGCTGGAATCCGGACACTTGGTTTTCATATTCTATGCTCTTACCAGACGAAGCATCCAGCCACGACTCACGGCTCACCTTACTTCTTAGTTTGCAATGAAGAAGAAGCGTGTAACGATGCAAGCAGTACAAGCCTTCCATGCAGCTATTAAATATACAATAATGGTTCTAGCCACTTAGATTCTGTGCGTTGGGCAGAGAGGGTGATGGGAGGAAGCGAAATCACTTACAGGTCAAAGCCCTCACGCATTTTCTCCGGAAGGTTGGAAGTCGCTCTACAGTGGCTACAATATTGGTACTGGAGGACATCACCGAGAGGTAATGACACCTAATAGTAGATAGCCGAGAGCGTACGCCAAATAGAGTCCCAACAAATCAGAAAAAGTAGCTGCAGTCATATACCAAAAATTACAGCCAAAGCTGATTAGAGAGAACAGAAGCTCAAGGTCAGTTATATAAAGAAACAACAAGTTAAAGTAAGCAAGTACTTGAAAAGTAATATCTAATGTAGGTTGAGTGGGGGCATGATTGGCTGGTACGTCTCAACAGGTGCTTACCTAGCAGGATGCGCCATCTGCTCATGATTCGCTCTCACTTCCAGTAGAGACACGATTAGGCTTGCTTCTTATGGTCTGCCTGTGTAGTTCTCTTCTGTAAGAGAGTTGGTGGGCTGCAGGTGAAAGATAGTTCTGCGCTGTCTTGGTAAATACTAGCGGCATTGGAACTCATTTCTATCCGCTTTGTTTTAAACCCCATTTATATTTCAGCTACAGTTGCGTGATGTTTGCTCATAAGCTTATTGTTAGAGAGAAGTGCTGTTATTAGAAAAGTATCAAAACTGCTGAAGTCTGCAGTACTGTTCTCACGTTATGCTGAAAACATTAGTAATGTTTCATTAATAAAGGTAATGGGAAATAATCACATGTCTATTGAAGCGTACACACCCTTGGCGATCTGGTCATTACATATGAATATTAAGAAAACTGTCGTATAGTTAGTCAGCTCCCTCTCTTTGCGATGTTTAATAAGTATTACCATAATGATAATGGATGTTGTGGTGCTGAATCTAGAGTCGCGCGCGGATAGTGCATCCGGTAACGTAATTATCAGTAAATGTTCCGAATTCCAATCCCAGTACGGCTTTTAGTTTTAATGTGTTAATAAGTTTGGCTCATTGTTCCTCAATATGCGTATCAACACATTTATTGCAATTAACGTAGGGAACAAATAAATTTGTCTTTAATCCAAAGGTTTTTCGGCACCACTATGATATACAGGGCACGATCCTTCTCACAACAAGAGGAGTGACTTTCTAAAATACTTAGTAGAGGAATCTACAGTTTAACGTGGAGTATGGGTGGACACGCAGTTACCTGGGCTCAAAAAATGCAATTTTCAAAATTTGTCCCAACAAATTTTTCGTTCCTTTAATAGAAGATACGTGAATATTTCAACATAAAATCTTTATTGAGTGATGGTCTCATTAATATTAATGATGGAGTAGATGCCAGATTAAAAGGCACTGTGGAATTTAAAATATCTATGGGGTAAAATACGATAAGTTATTTGAAGAATGAAGACAAATGGAAAATACATTCTCCCAAAAAAGGGCAGAATGGTTCACCAAGGAGGCAAGGAAGGCAGGAAAGAGGCTGAAA
This sequence comes from Schistocerca cancellata, assembly GCF_023864275.1. Taxonomy (NCBI): domain Eukaryota; kingdom Metazoa; phylum Arthropoda; class Insecta; order Orthoptera; family Acrididae; genus Schistocerca; species Schistocerca cancellata. The sequence goes on along the minus strand of NC_064631.1, from coordinate 282,599,969 downwards.
CTACAACATGAAGCAAGAAAGGAAACAAGAGAGTACACTGTTCGGCAGTTTTAGTTCACAGAAGGCATCCTAAGGTTCAGAAAGGCATTATTTAAACTCCAGAGTTGTTTTTCTCAGTTTGTAAATCTGCAAAATGGATTCGCTATAACTTTTTGTCTAATTCATGAATCAGCTTATTATTTTCTGAGTATACTCTACTTGTGATGGTATAGAACATACATGAAACTTTCTGCTGAAGACAAAAAACTTATGAAGTTATGAATTTTTAATGGATGCCGAAATGATACAAAAAGATGTTAACGAATTCAATATATTATAAAAAAATTTCTACAAAGATTGTGTTCAATGTTCTGGTGAATGTTCTACCTGTACACTACAGCTATAAAATCCAACGTGAAAAATTCAAAATGTTTATTACTTGTTGATTTATCATGTAAACCTCGAGAATTAACATTATTCCAAGGTTGAACTATAATTGTTTATTAAGTCATTTGCAAACTCCTTATTTATCAAAATGTTTTTTTTTTCTTGTTGTCTGTAAGCACTTTTTTCACAAAATAAATTGCATTGAATTACGTTTTATATGCCTAAAAGAACAAAAAATAGAACGTGCCTTAATTTTATTGTGTGATAACTGGATCTACCCCCTTAACACTTATTGTAACGGTATACCGTACTGAAGAAACAAAAGAGATTTGGTGTGTCAGGGCGCAGCTGTAGAGGAGGCGAGGAAATTCGTTCTCAGCCGAAGTCTTTAATGAGACCTTCAGTTGCAGCCTCCTTACTTAAACACGAACTACAATAACAGCTCGGAATACAAAAGTGCTGAGAAGTCAGAATAAAGGAGCGAGACAAACTGATTCATCTACTATGGATACTGCGTCATGTTAGTATAATCAGGCAACGATCTTGAAGATCAATTGTCCAAAAAAGTGCAGCATCTGCTCGCTACCGTAACCAAATATTAATGTTTTATAGTGCATTCGCTAACTAAGCAAAGAAAGAACTGACAATCTTAATGGACCACAGGCCTAATTTAAAGGCATATGGTACTGGGCGATAAAACAAGTTTACCACTCCATCCGTGGTTTCTCCACTTTTACGAGAAAAAGAACTGGTACGGTCAGTACACTTAGATCATGTCTGATGAGTACTAACAAAAACGACATAGCTGTTAAGATTAACAGGCTCTGTCATGTGTGATTTCCGCTTCTTTGAACAGGGCATTTTATGTAGTTTACTAGAGTTTGATAAGTGCAGTCATGAAAGTTTAATTACAGTGTACACTGTCTTAAAATTAATGATAATAATTATCATTAATCAGTAATGCATATAATCATAATTAATAGTGAAGACTGACGAGGGTTAAAGTACAGATACAGTTAAAGTAAGCATGGGTCCGCAGCGAACTGTTTTCGAGATAATTGTGATTGTGTGGTTAAGTTTCGGCCTTAGTAAAAATGTATTTGAACTGCAAACCCTTGAAATTAGTTCCCATCTCGTTGGGTTCAAATCTGACGCAATTCCAAATGCTGTTCACGACTCACCACACAGCAATGTTTCTCACTGAGTGTGCGGTTAGCAGTACTAAGCGATCGCCTAATTGGGTCACACTACAACCACAGGAAATGTGGTATTTGCACGATGGGGCACCGGCACATTTTGCTGTTGCTATGACGATATGGAACGCACCAGTATGATCCACGATGGACGATGGACATCCAAAACCACCTGACCTCAGTCCTTTGGATTTTTCCGTCTGGGATAATCTCCGAAGAAAAGTGTACAGAAGTACAACAGTTGAATAACTGGAGCGGAGAGTTGTACAGTTTTGTCGAGGTTTATGACATGATCTGTAAGTGTTTCAAATAATTTGTAACTCAGTGCATAGACAAGTGCAATATTGCATTCAAATACGAGGACGATGCATGGAATGATGTTACAAATGTTCAGTAAATTATAACATGTAACCCTCTGTGATACATGAAGTAATTTGTTTAACTTGTACCACGAGTTCAGTGAATGGTAAAGGACACCACAGGCGATATCGCCTGCAGTCGGTCACTTGCTTCGAGCCTGCCACACGCTGATGATTTACCAAGCAATTTCATCCAGTACTACTGTATTTAGCAGCTGTGGCAGCTGATCTTCGTATCCCCACAAATACTTGCAAAAAAATTATATATATAAATTGTCCACGAAATTTAGTAAACTTGTTCTTAACTGAATGTTACTTTACAGAATACTATAGGGGTCCTGCCCAGACTCCTACAGTCATCATCACGAGAGAGCCTGGGGAATACGGAGATAATATCTCAGTTATGCTCAGGAGCACAAAAAAAACACCATTGACAATGACACATTTACTAGGTAGTATTACAGGATTGTCTCCCTAAGCGCCGCCCCACAGCCGGTGAGGCGGTGTAGCGCCTCGTCAGTGCTAGAGCTCGTCTTGCAGTATCGCCAGCACGGTGAAGTGTTCAGTTTCTAGTGCTGTGAAATGTGGAAAGCAAAAACTCCAAGTGGCAACTGTAAGAAGAGGAACAGCACCAAAAATGGAACAGAAACCTAACATTTAGAAAATCGTCCAAGCAACCTGTAAGTAGAATTTAAAATATTACTACGTCATAGATAAAAACCAACCACCAGAACTGTTTATAAACTATAGGAAGATTGGCCCAAAATGTAAACTAAATAGTAAAAATGTGTATATATTCCAAGACACTGAAGATGACTTGCAGAGAATAAAGACGAAACGCGTATGGCACGAAAATTGTGTTTCATTCAGTTGTAGTTAGACAGTCTAAAAGTTAAAATTATCAATATACCGTAATGCATTACGTTGTTCGTTGACTCGAAGTGGGCTTCTTTCCAGTGTACTAATAAAATTAGTTTTTCATTTATTAGGCCTCAATTTCTTTTTCTTTCATAAGTGTTTTAGTTAAAGCGTAGGTATTCACACAATTGATTGGCAACTCCATAGAGTGCTGTGTGCACAGTGACCATATACGTGAAAAGGAAGGTCAGCGTTGGCCGTAATTTTGATGGTTTATTGACAGCAAAATTGATTTTCAATCACATAGTGATCATCTTCAGTGCTGTAGTGTACAAATTAAACTCATAGGCAATGGTGTCAAGTTATTTTCAGTAACCAAAGCTATGAAAGGATCGTTTCATAGCTTCGGTTACTATGTGATTGAAAATCGATTTTGCTGTCAATGAACCATCAAAATTACGGCCAACGTTAACCTTCCTTCTATTTACACAATGATTTTGCAAACTGGAAGTTTCAGTGGAAAATTTCCATAGTTTTTGTCATAGTTTGTTTGTTAGGGAGATTACATGAAATGACAAGGGACTTAAGTATAGCCGTAGAATTTAAATGTCCACATAATATTAATGTACTTGTGTGTCATTATGTTAAGAAATAAAGAACTTTTATAATGTGTGTAACTGTTTCATAAATAACAAAATCACCAGAGAGCCCAGTATATCGTGGCTATTACTATGAACTTCCCATGAATTCTACTTCGACAGCATAAGCTTCAAAATGCAAATCACTGCAAAATCTGAGGGTGTCAGTGATTTATATTTGTACTTCTTCGTAATATAAATGACAGCTCCTCCTGCAACATCACTTCTCAGAATAGTTCGTGTTTCCTTAATTTATTTCAGTGTAAAATTCTTACTCAAGTTGAACCGACAGAAACGAAACAAAACAACTCGATCACGCTTAATAACTATGCGAACGAGTCAGAACTAGGTAACCGTAGTGTCACATGCTGCATGTAATTCGTCTGACTGCTTGGGAATTCCGAACGAGGTACAACCTGCTGACGGATCGCTGCCATCCGTCGCTCGTGTGTGGGGGCCCCACTTTCAACGGGCTACAGCGGCTCTGCATTTCTTGCTAAAGTATAGCATGGGTAAAATTTGAATCCAATTAGTTGGGGACTCGATCGTAGAACTTACATATCAAATACATTTGCACTAAGCAGGGCAATATTTCGCACTGAAGTCGGTGGCGGCTCGTAACAAAAAATTTGCTTGATTTAGGTTTTCCGTGATTTCCCTAAATCGTTCCAGGCAAATGCCGGGATGGTTCCTTTGAAAAGGCACTGCCGACTTCCTTCCCCATTCTTCCCTAATCCGATGAGACCGATGACCCCGCTCGTCCGCAGCTCGTGGTCTCGCGGTAGCATTCTCGCTTCCCGAGCACGGGGTCCCGGGTTCGATTTCTGGCGGGGTCAGGGATTTTCACCTGCCTCGAGATGACTGGGTGTTGTTGTGTCGTCTTCATCATCATCATCATAGTTGGCATGGTAGCTCAGCGTGTTCGGTCAGTGGGCTGCTCGCCCTCTGTAATAAAAAACTGAGTAAAGGAATCAACTTGGACGGATGTCTTGTGACGTCCGCCCAGACCAAACACAACTGTCCCCGTTGGCGAATATCAGCGCATGTATTCAGCTAAGGGTATTCGTTTCATTGTATTGATTTAATTGTAAATTCATATTATTAAGAGATAATGAGACAAATGTGCTGTTTTGGTCCCCATAAGTCTAGTAACTGTATACAATACCTGGGCAGCGATTCTAATCAAGCTCTGCATGTAATTTTATGCTGTATTTCGTCAAATGGCCTTTGAACACATCGCTATTTCATTTTCTTCTGCACCTGAAACTTTTACTGTTTACATCTGGTTGCTGCATGACTGAGCTGTCGAAAAAGCTATTATCACTTGATTATCATTACAGTCTGAATAGTTCTTTGATATCGTGTATTAATAATATAATAAAGACTCTGAAGATACTTTCGGACGCTAAGATAGCTAGTAACGCATTTATTATATTTAGATAACCGGTTTCGGCAAGACTATGTTGCCACCTTTGGATCTGCTATAGGATAGAACTGAAATTGACGGGATAAACAGTTAATAAGCATGATATAACACCGTATAGAAATATATCCATTTACCACAATTTCTGAAACAACAATACATGTTATGCTTATAACATTACATCATCTTTTTCATCAGTACTGAAAGTGGTGTTACAGCACGTATATAGATGATTCCGAGTAATATGGGTATTAGCATCATTATTTTCGTTTTAACAGTGTTAGGGGACATAGCGCTGCTGTTTTAGTAAATGACAGTGAGCAATTTGAATACTCTTTGATGTCGCGCTCGGGAAGAGCGGCGAGAAAATTTGTACCCTTCACATCACTGGAGACAGGATAAAAGGAACCATAGCAGTTCTTATGGGAACTTGGGATCCATTGTAGATCCTCACAAGGATGCAGCATTCCAAGAGAGAGCCGTTATAATAACTCTGATATTTTGTTATTAATCATGATCTGTCCATCAACAAAGTATATAGAATGTGGAATACATTGTAAGATCCACGAGATACATTTTAGCTACAGTGCGACGAGAGAAAATTATGCCTCTAACAGTTATAAACATTATCTATTCGACATATGAAAAAACAGTGAAAACGATGATAAATATTAATTATTTATATAATATTTTATGATGTAATTGGACATGTGTATCATACAAAGACAATGATAATTGTAAATTCCTTTTATGATCTGCGTTTGTCTTCCTTTGTTTTTACCTTTTGTTAGTTGGCTTTTGTAGGTTGCGGACGCATATCAAATTGAGGTCTGTTAAGAAATTGTAATTATTTGTTAATTATTACTTGAGAATAGAGTTCATTATTATTTTAAATATGAGTGAATAATTATTTGTAACTTTAATTCCTCACTCAATAAGCATTATCTGTGTTAATGATTTCTTTCCGCTGCAAGGAACGCAGCTATTGATGACAGCGATTTGTATTGCGTTTTTGTCTGTGTTTTCCTTAGAAAAAAAATCAAATGTTTTCTTGATGAAGTCTAAATAGTGCACAATACGAAAGTAAAGTTTAATAATCATTTCAAATACTTACCCTATTTTCTCTAACAATAGAAAGTCTCTATCAATTGTCTGACGCCATCTTAACAATTATCGCAGCGGCAAATTCAAATTACGCAACTCTGCAGACATAAATGCCGAAGGTAATACAAATGTGTAAAAATAAATGTGCACCGGTGGTCCCGAACTCATTTCAATGAAAATAATTCGAATCAGATTGGTTCTTTAAAAACAGTGCTCATAGCACGATCCTTATAACAAACTTTTCTAGCTGATGTATGGAGCCGAAATTAATTAAGCACGAGTTGCGAGGAATATTGTTTCAGGTAACATACGTCAACACTTTAACACGACGTTAACTTGGAATTCTTTAGCAACTTGACCAAATATTTAGCCGGGAGAAAAATTATTTAGTAATTACTCAATGTAATAAAATAAGATTATCATTTTAATTTACAAATTAGTTAAATACCAAACCACTGAATAACACAGCGAACGCCACAACAGGATAAAAGGAAGCACAGCAGTTCTCATGGGAACTTGGGATCTATTGTAGATCCTCACAAGGATGCAGCATTCCAAGCGAGAGCCTTTATAATAACTGTGATATTTTGTTATTAATCATGATCTGTCCATCAACAAAGTATATAGACTATGGAATACATTGATAGTAAAATGCAGTCAGACGATATTTAATTTTTCTGTTTGGAGTCATAACTCCATTATCAAATACTACATTCTTGTATTTTGGTCGTTGCATCTGTTGGAGTTTATCACTTTAATCTGACCACGAAATGTTCACTTTTAGCATCGGTGAAAAGTACCAGACTTGCACTTACGCTTATAATGGGAAGAGAAAAATTC